>NC_090935.1:983355809-983658839 GCF_040938575.1 Ambystoma mexicanum
CAGCAGGCACGGGACCCACGTCTGGGCATACCCGTCCCACTCGGGGTGACATAGCAAAAACAAAGAGGTGATGGCTGGAAGGTTTAGAATTAATCTTAACCCCTGGCAATGCTCTGGGCAACCCTCCAGACCACCGTTCTTCGCCTGCCAAGGACCTGGGGTGGGGCCAAGCCTGATTTGCATATGGTCTTTCCCTTCTGTAATGGCTTGGCAGGCGAAGAACGGTGGTCTGGAGGGTTGCCCAGAGCATTGCCAGTGGTTAAGATTAATTCTAAACCTTCCAGCCATCACCTCTTTGTTTTTGCTATGTCACCCCGAGTGGGACGGGTATGCCCAGACGTGGGTCCCGTGCCTGCTGGGCCTAGAGACCCAAGCTACTCCTCACTGATGAGCCCCAACAAGGGCGAAACATGTTTGGGGATGCTTGTGGTCTCGTGCAGAAGGGATGTGGCCTAGCAGTTCGGGCTGGACTGCCCCTTTTGGGGTGGGGCCAAGCCTGATTTGCATATGGTCTTTCCCTTCTGTAATGGCTTGGCAGGCGAAGAACGGTGGTCTGGAGGGTTGCCCAGAGCATTGCCAGTGGTTAAGATTAATTCTAAACCTTCCAGCCATCACCTCTTTGTTTTTGCAATGTCACAGAGCATGTATTGCTAGCCTCTCCCCACTCCTGTAACATCCCAGGATTTTGTTCCTCAAAGTGGGTGTGGTTAGAATGTGCAGGCCCCTAAGAACAAGTCCTACATCCACATAATTCTGGAGGGAGTGTTGCTCCCACCATTTGCTAATTTCACATTTTTGCAGTTTTTCCATGTCTCTCAGAAGTCTAATATCATCATTAGTTATAGTCTCCACTGGTCGTGTTGTTGATGCCTTATTTTCAACATTAGTTTTCTCACAAAAGAGTGACGCGGCTTGGTCTTTACATAGGCTTTCCCTTTCCAATTGAGACATCATAATCTAATAAAAATGCAAGTGTTGTGGGAAACTGCTGCCCCCTGAAACTTGACACAATGTTCGCTCCTTGTAATGTGTAACTTTATATTTACAAAGTATATGTTATAGTGTGATGTTTTGTCCTTGGGAAATAGAGCTCCTCATTTGGAAAGTGTGAGGATAAGAATGGGAATTGACATACCGATTCATAGATGGCCGTTCTCTGCGTCCTCCGACACGGTGACTGCTCTCTCCACCGGTGCAGCACGTCTCTCTCACGCAGTCCCCTCACTTTGCTTTGAGATAGAAAATATCCAAGGTGAAAGCCGGAGTGCAAAGACAAGACTCCTAATAGAGCAACAGACGTCTGTCTTGTGCATCAATAACACAGTTGGGTGCAGATTCATTTGCTTCTCGGTGCATAAAATATCCTGAAAACAAAGCCGCTTGTTACAGGTACATGTGGCAAAAAATGGACTGCAGTCCCAGAGCAGCCAAAGAGTGAAAATATTCTTCAGCAAATTCAAAAGGCAGCATACAAAAGTTCACTAAGCACTTAAATTCTATTTGCAATGGGCTTCAAAGGAAAAGCCAAGAAAGAGGACGACACGTTTCCGCTTGATCACGAGGTTTAACATAGACACAAACAATGGACAATAAATATACATGCAATTCTATGGTAAGTACAGAATGTCTTGCATATAAATTAAGCATTCTTGTTGCATAAACGGGTTGGCCATTTTAGAACGTGCAATTGTAGTGGCTTAACCGCTAAGCCAGTATACAATCTATGTAAATACAATTTCTGGCTTAGGCATGCTAGGATATATAATGGTAATACTTTTGATGTATAGGATATAGGCTGTTGTAATTATAAAAACATATAAAAACATATACTATATATATATATATATATACACTGACAAAAAACATTGTTAAAGGGATGTTATGGTTAAGTTGCGCTACTAAAAACCTATCAACTTTACTGAAAAAACTATGCTAAAGGAACGTTCTGGTTACAGTGCCCTACTAAAATCCTATGAAATTCACTGACAAAAAACATTGTTAAAGGGACGTTAGGGTTCAGGTGCCCTAAGAAAACCTATCAACTTCAGTGCCACAGCTATTTGAAAGGGACATTTTAGTTACTTTGCACTAATAACAACCTATCTACATTATGGTTACATATAAGACCGAAAAATCTCAGAAATTCACCAGTTATGGTAAACTAAGCAACCATAACTCGCGCCATCACCATGCACTGCTAAAACAACCACCCAGGACATCAACTATGACATCACAAATGCCATTGGTGACATCACTGATGACATCACATATCTGGGCCACTTGTTTGTGTTAACTGAAATATGTAGGCCAGGTGGTTCTGTTCACTGACAGTCAGAATATTAAAAATCCAAAGGTGCTATATATATATATAGACGTTAACCTCGTCATATGTTCGTAAACTACTTTCCTTAGGGTTTGGTCACAGATCATGGTGCACATACATGGAGCAATAAGCAGGCGTCAAACACACAATTCATTTGTATACATGAAGATAAACTTTAATGTTTTCACATTTTCTGAGGATGCTGTTTCTTTCTTCCTTACTTTAGGTTCCAAGTATGTGCCTCTGATTTGTATTGTGGGTCTTCATGTGTATTGTTTGTTGTAGCACAAGTGTGTAGTAGTCTTGAATTGTTAGCTAGTTATTCCATGTTTAACCTTACTCAAAAAACTGATAACGTAGCATTCATTAATGTACTATTCAATATTACAAGATTATAAATATTGTACTTCTATGATGCATGCTGCAGCCATTGCCTATGTTTATGTATGATTAGGTTCCTGTATTACCAACAACACTGCAATACAATGTTGTTTAGATGAGTACATTCTTTAATAGATTAAGTAGTTCATGATAGGTCTCCCGATTACCCCTGACATCTTTTTAGCAACATTAGAAACACAACCCGTTGTAGGGACTTTTCATCAAAATTAATTGCACATGTGATGTCATCAGTGATGTCATCAATGGCATTTGTGATGTCATCTTTGATGTCCTTTAACAACATTTTTGTCAGTGAATTTCATAGGTTTTTAGTAGGGCACTTTAACCAGAACTTTCCTTAAGCATAGTTTTTTCATTAAAGGTGGTAGGTTTTTAGTGGCACAATTTAACCATAATGTCCCTTTAACAATGTTTTTTGTCAGTGAATTGCATAAGTTTTTAGTAGGGCACTTAAACCATAACGTTCCTTTATCATAGTTTTTTCAGTGAAGGTTATAGTGTCTTAGTAGTGCAACTTAACCATAACATCCCTTTAACAATGTTTTTTTCACTGAATTTCATAGGTTTTTACCAGGATACTCTTAGTTTGTATAGATGTACTGTACAGCATACTGAAACCGGTGGCTCCATACTAATAGCCACAGTGGTTGTGAACAGTGCGTCTGTTCGCAGACATCGAGTGGCATCCACCCTGCCGAAAAATGGAGGGGTGGTCGTACATAGTGGTACCCTGCAGCAAAGACAAGAAACATATACAAACAGCAGCAAGTACGTGAATTGGAAGGGAAAATGCAGTAGATGTACAAACTCTGCACTTTTGAAACAAACAGCGCAAACGCATAGGTTATGCAGCATAATGGAATGCACCAACAGGATAAGTAACGTCTGTCTTCAACAATTGTACCACACAGCTGCTTTACATAGGAACAAAGAACGAAGAGACCGAGTTAGGACCGCAAACTAATGAGAGCAACGTGGTAAGTGCACCAAAGTTTACCTTATAATTGCACAGGTCCTGCAGTGTACAATAGTAGGAAAGCATGATGTTTTTTTTGTGCACAGCAATGGCAACCACCCTGGAATGGCTGGAAGAGAATTTCCCCCATGACGAAACGAGTGAGGACGATAACCCCATTCGTAGACACGGCAGTGTGAAAAGTAAAAGAATTACTGCAATCGCAAGCACCCTAGAATGGCTGGAAGAGAATTTTCCGCAAAACAAAATGAGTAACCATAGTAACCCCATAGGTAGGGAATGCAGCGTGAAAAGTAACACAATTACAATAGATGACTTCATGTATACCAAACACATTTCTTTTTCTTTAACAGAACATACAGGAATAGAAAGCAGTACACCACAAGTGGTCCCTCTTCCACAGCAACATGCAGCCACAGGAACTGAAGGAAACGCCGTAAATAGCAAACTGGACTGCCTGTACACCAAAATTGAGGAATTTCTGAACAATTTTGCTGCCTTGAAAGATTTCGTAGAAGGACATATTGTGGGCAAAATAAGATACCACTGCCCCATCTGCACATGCCCCTTTCCCCATTTTCCAGCCCCGCATCCCAGCTCATTCCATGTCATCAGAGACGTTCTTCGCCTGCCAAGGACCTGGGGTGGGGCCAAGCCTGATTTGCATATGGTCTTTCCCTTCTGTAATGGCTTGGCAGGCGAAGAACGGTGGTCTGGAGGGTTGCCCAGAGCATTGCCAGTGGTTAAGATTAATTCTAAACCTTCCAGCCATCACCTCTTTGTTTTTGCTATGTCACCCCGAGTGGGACGGGTATGCCCAGACGTGGGTCCCGTGCCTGCTGGGCCTAGAGACCCAAGCTACTCCTCACTGATGAGCCCCAACAAGGGCGAAACATGTTTGGGGATGCTTGTGGTCTCGTGCAGAAGGGATGTGGCCTAGCAGTTCGGGCTGGACTGCCCCTTTTGGGGTGGGGCCAAGCCTGATTTGCATATGGTCTTTCCCTTCTGTAATGGCTTGGCAGGTGAAGAACGGTGGTCTGGAGGGTTGCCCAGAGCATTGCCAGTGGTTAAGATTAATTCTAAACCTTCCAGCCATCACCTCTTTGTTTTTGCAATGTCACAGAGCATGTATTGCTAGCCTCTCCCCACTCCTGTAACATCCCAGGATTTTGTTCCTCAAAGTGGGTGTGGTTAGAATGTGCAGGCCCCTAAGAACAAGTCCTACATCCACATAATTCTGGAGGGAGTGTTGCTCCCACCATTTGCTAATTTCACATTTTTGCAGTTTTTCCATGTCTCTCAGAAGTCTAATATCATCATTAGTTATAGTCTCCACTGGTCGTGTTGTTGATGCCTTATTTTCAACATTAGTTTTCTCACAAAAGAGTGACGCGGCTTGGTCTTTACATAGGCTTTCCCTTTCCAATTGAGACATCATAATCTAATAAAAATGCAAGTGTTGTGGGAAACTGCTGCCCCCTGAAACTTGACACAATGTTTTTAGTGGCACAATTTAACCATAATGTCCCTTTAACAATGTTTTTTGTCAGTGAATTGCATAAGTTTTTAGTAGGGCACTTAAACCATAACGTTCCTTTATCATAGTTTTTTCAGTGAAGGTTATAGTGTCTTAGTAGTGCAACTTAACCATAACATCCCTTTAACAATGTTTTTTTCACTGAATTTCATAGGTTTTTACCAGGATACTCTTAGTTTGTATAGATGTACTGTACAGCATACTGAAACCGGTGGCTCCATACTAATAGCCACAGTGGTTGTGAACAGTGCGTCTGTTCGCAGACATCGAGTGGCATCCACCCTGCCGAAAAATGGAGGGGTGGTCGTACATAGTGGTACCCTGCAGCAAAGACAAGAAACATATACAAACAGCAGCAAGTACGTGAATTGGAAGGGAAAATGCAGTAGATGTACAAACTCTGCACTTTTGAAACAAACAGCGCAAACGCATAGGTTATGCAGCATAATGGAATGCACCAACAGGATAAGTAACGTCTGTCTTCAACAATTGTACCACACAGCTGCTTTACATAGGAACAAAGAACGAAGAGACCGAGTTAGGACCACAAACTAATGAGAGCAACGTGGTAAGTGCACCAAAGTTTACCTTATAATTGCACAGGTCCTGCAGTGTACAATAGTAGGAAAGCATGATGTTTTTTTTGTGCACAGCAATGGCAACCACCCTGGAATGGCTGGAAGAGAATTTCCCCCATGACGAAACGAGTGAGGACGATAACCCCATTCGTAGACACGGCAGTGTGAAAAGTAAAAGAATTACTGCAATCGCAAGCACCCTAGAATGGCTGGAAGAGAATTTTCCGCAAAACAAAATGAGTAACCATAGTAACCCCATAGGTAGGGAATGCAGCGTGAAAAGTAACACAATTACAATAGATGACTTCATGTATACCAAACACATTTCTTTTTCTTTAACAGAACATACAGGAATAGAAAGCAGTACACCACAAGTGGTCCCTCTTCCACAGCAACATGCAGCCACAGGAACTGAAGGAAACGCCGTAAATAGCAAACTGGACTGCCTGTACACCAAAATTGAGGAATTTCTGAACAATTTTGCTGCCTTGAAAGATTTCGTAGAAGGACATATTGTGGGCAAAATAAGATACCACTGCCCCATCTGCACATGCCCCTTTCCCCATTTTCCAGCCCCGCATCCCAGCTCATTCCATGTCATCAGAGACGCTTTGAGGAGACCTCAATCCCTTCCTCCCCGCACAACCAACTTGTAGAAATGCAGAAATCCCTGGCACATGTACCATTTCTGGTCCCCCTTCATTTTCCTAATAGTGGCTAAAAATTGGTGGAAATAAAGGTTGATATGAAAATTGTTGCAGAATTTATATGTGCCTTCTCCTTTGTTTTAACAAGCCCATTATAACTCTGAGGGACACAGTACTGGTGAGGATGATCGGAAGTGAGGAAAATGGAGGAGTCATATTACTGCCGCACCTGGCTGCCCTATGCGCAATCACATTGGAAGCATCTGTAGGGCGCCACTATGGGGCGCATGTCCGCATCCACAGAACTGCCTGTAAGTACTTGTAGGACCGTACGATTGTCGATTGTCGGTTGCACAACTTTGCACATGCGTATCTCTTCCTCTGACGCCTGGTACCACCGCACCTGGCCAAGATATGCGAAGAAATGTGTGATGTAATCCGTAGGACACCTATGCACATGGGCACAAAATATTCCAGCCACTATGCATCCCACGGACAGCCGTCGCAATGGAGAACAATGGCGACATCGCCATGGGCCCATATTTGGCGGACATAATCCGGGTCCGTGCACATCGAAAAAGTACTATTTTCTGTAATTTATGCAGTGTTACTGCGAAAGGCCACCCTTTCAGAGGTCCTACACTCTCCCTTCTGCATCTAATTATTTTTGGGAAAGATTTAGGGCCACTTTTCTGGTGCACATGCTCCACAACAAGCCTATAAAAGGCGGCACCCCACAGCTGCGCTGCAATCCATGTTTGGCTTTCCAAAATAGAGCAGCGGTGCACATTTCTTCATGCAGAAATTGCTTTCTGACCAATTCTGTGCCTTGAAACTACCTTTCCAAATAATGGCCACCACAGCTGCTGCTACTACCTCTGACTCAGCAACACCCACACCCTCACCACCACCACAACCACCTCCTTCTGAAGGGCCTGAACAAGGGAACAGGCGTGATAAAGAAAGAAACAAGGATGAAGTAGAGCAATACCCCAGTGCCTGCAGCCAGCGTGAGTCATGGGTGTGGAAACTATTTACCACCATAGGAGATGTGCCCAAATCTCATGCTAACCAGGTGAAATGCACTGAGTGCAACATACTCAGTCGCGGCAAATCTGGTTTGTACAGCTACGGCACCACCTCCATGCAGCGACACCTGAAATCGAACCATAAATCAGCTGTTCAGAGGGCTGTCCCCTTCGAACAAGGCAGTAGGTTAATTTCCTCTGCAGCATCCTCTGCATCTGCTCCTGCCACCACTAGGGACACTCCAGTGGGCCAGCGCATCCCGAAACCAGCCTTGAAGGCCATACGCATCACAGCAGACCCATACCTTTCAAATGTCATTGTATTGTGCATGTACTGCAATGCAGTACTGTGGAGGGGGAACAACTTTGAAGTGGTTTCGAGGCTTCGGTCTGGGAGCATGACAAAGCATGCCCCCTACCCAAGTAAGGTCCACCCAGCAACGTCTGCTCTCCACTTGCAGTTTCTTATCCCTGCGGTTGGTACCCTTTGCCAAACCTGCCTTCCATTCCTTTCCTTCTGTGGCGTGTCTTAGAACAATAGGAAAAATGCAACACAACCAGAAGGGGGACAAAAAGGCTCTTTTCAGAGCCATGTTGCACTGTTTAAAAATAGAATTTCAATAAAAGCATGCAGGCGGTCCTGCAGCCTATAATTGCCATGTACAGGGTGGTGAGTGAACACCCACAGGGGAAATGCTTGCTAAACTTGCAGGAAGCGCTGCACTGCATTTTGGATATTACGCAAAAACAGCTCATTGCCAGCATCAGTCAGATGAACTCCATCTCAACAAAAAATGTTGCTACTACGAAACGTAAAGTTCTCTGCTTTTCCTCCTTACATGATTGCATGAGCTTCTGCAAAGTACATTTTACACTGTGGAACACAAGACTAATTTCAATAGGGGGAAGAAAAAAATGATCAGCTCCACTGGCAAACATCACATTAGAAGCACTAAGGTTCTCATGGGCACAGAAGAACATTCCAGCATGGAACAGAAAAGCAGACATACACCTGATTCGACAATCCGTAGTCTCATTTCCATGGCAAGCATATTAAGATGGAAAGCATGTAGCATGTGTGCTTTCCCAACTACCGCAAGGGTCGTGCCCAGTAAAACAAGGCAGTCCTTCTTCCCTTTCCAGTAGTCTTTTTCTAGCACTCCCTCAGTGGCTACTGTTAAAGGGACACACATACATCCACCAATTACAACCAAGCATCTAACGCTATCATCTCTGTTGAACAGTCCATACTAACCGGTAAACACACAGAGTTCAAGTGTCCTGTGAATCAAAAGCACCTGCACTGGAAAGTACTGTAAAATGATCTACGAGTTCTGTATCCACATTTGTAGGCATCGCCACCCATCACCAAGCCCTGCAGGCATCACTACTTTTTGTACAGTACATTTGCAACTGTGTTATAAGTCTGTCGCAACAGGATACCTGGCACTGAATCTCCATAACGTACTGAAAATGCATACTATTATTTCTCCCATCACCCACCATGAAATGGCTCCTACAGAGGTAGGTGCTGGCAAAGTTGGCATTTGCCCATAGCAGCTACTGTTATATGCAAACGGTTACTCTGTGCTTTCGTTCCATCAATTTTACGATGCTTTTCCCCATTAGCGCTTCTCCTAGGAAATTTGTAAAAATCGCACAGAAAACGATCAGTCAGCGTATCCCACCAAACTAAGCGAAGTGCATACATTGCATGCATACCAACAATTTTCAGCCACTTACCTTTCACACTTTATAGATGGCAGCATTGCTTAAAAAAGAAAAAAATGAAAAAAATATACGTGCGCATTGACAACAGCACCATTCATAAATGCACATAAGGAAATTAAAGAACGTAAACAATGGCTCCACTCATGTAGCAAGCATATATATGTGAAAATTATTTGCAAATGCACACAGTCTGTACATCTTTCCAAAACTTTTTGTCATCCGTCCACAATGACAAGTACTCCATTTTCAAAATAAATACTCCTACACTAATACACACACTTGCTAAATGTGACGTCATATAATACACTTGCAAATAACCCACCTAACCCCTTACCAAACATGCTGATGATCCCAAGTCCCCATTGATATAGTAAGCCATCCATTTATACACACACACTTTCTCTTCCTGCCAAGACCTCCCTCTACACTTTTAAAGAATGTATTGTACAAATGCAATTACTAATGTATTAGCCAACATATTTTCTTACCATCTTCTTATACAGGTGCAGTGACCACCTCTCTCCTGAAAGCCATTGTCGTGTGTACTTCAAAATACAACCTGCGATTCACCTACTCTCACCAAGCAACAAAGTAAGTACAATCCCATGGTAGGGTTTTACGTCTTACTGTGAGAGTGCACTATTCTTATATTGTAGAATATAGATTTGCGGCAACCCACCAGTGTGTACTTCATTGTTACTCATGACACCTCTACAGTTGCTCAGTGTTTATTATGTCACCGTCAGTAGACTATTCCCCAAATTTTACGATACTGTCCCCAACAGAAAGTTAGAGCCCATTACACAGTGACACACTACCATTTATATGCCTACCCTCTTATTCAACCACTCCTGCACATTGCACACATATACATTTGAAAGTCTGCATACCTACACTTCCCTTTCTTCTCCAACAGCTACTACACAATGCCTACCAAACTGCAACTCCATAGAAACCAACACAGAAATAGAGCCACACAACCTAAAAGCATAGAAAGTAGCCATCCACTGCAAGCAGAACTTCTGCAGAAAGTTGAAAGAGAAGAGCTAATACAGTCATTAAGCAAAACAGATGCACCTACCAGTAAAGAAGGTGTAATTCATTTGTCAAAATGTGACAAGGAAAAGAAAAGCACTAAAAAGAGTGCAACTCACACTACTGCTAACAGAGTACGTACAAATGTTAATGTAACCACAAGCAAGCAATTAATTTTACAAAAAAAATGTCTACCACAGAGTCCTTCAGAATCTTATAAATAGAGGGGAGAAATCACACTCAACCCTCAAAGCTTACCGCAGAAAAGTAATCCTGGAATCACTTGTAGACAGTGCAATGATTGTTAAATGGAAAATGTTTATAGTCATTTTAAACAGAATGAAACCACTAACAACATTAATTGGTAAATTACAAGCAGTACTTTGAAACAACTGCAATATCAGCATAGATACCTTTGGCCACATCTGTACAGGTGAGTGGAGTCACACCACCAACACAGAGCCATACTTCAATGAATAATCACACAAACAAGAGCAATAAAACCAAATTGCCTTACATCGGAGTGGACAAAGGAATGAAATGATACACAATACCATAATGGAAGAAGAAACACTGCTTTCAGAAATATCCACATCAAACTTAGATGTCACTCCTCATTCCACCACACCAAACGCCTGACCTGCAAATGGTCTTGCACATCAATGTGTAACGTTTGCCAATGTTTAATCAATTCGGTGCAGCAGTTCCTCGATAACTATGTGAAAAGCAACGAGAAAATAAAAATAAAATACTACAAACTATGGACTCCTGTCCAGTGCGCACATAGAAAGGAATATAAGGACATTCCTTAGCATGTATTTCTGGGCCTGCTTGCAAAAGCACCTTTCACCATATAAAAATGTTAGAAACCCACCATTCAACTGTCAGAAATCTAGTTTACAAACTGTACTATGCAAAAAGTCCAGCTTTAGCACTGCAACATTTAAATGATATTCTCCTACAGCGTACAGCCAAACAAGTGCTTGAAGAAATAGAGCACATCCAAAGGAAATATTGTGGAACTGAAGAGCACTTACAAACTCCATCATTTTTAGACAACAGTACTAACAACATTGCAGATGTCAACTTTTTATGTCACACATACAAAAAAGAAATACAAAAGTTCAAAAGCACATCTGCTGAAATGCCAAACCAAGTGTGTGTGTGTTGTCATAGAAGTTTCTATAGAAAGAGCACCAAAACTATAGATATCATGCAGAAAATAGAAGACAATGAGGAATCCCAATGGTTTCAATTAACTCTGCACCGTATAGCTGAAAATAAATATGAAATTACTAACGCCTCCATACGGTGCACATGCTGCACTGCAAAACTGGACAATAACCAACTGCCTTCACGGGCGATCAGTAATAATTTGAAAGTATTTCCACTGCCAAAGGCACTTTAGCAGCTTAATTTGTATGAGAGCATTATAATCCAAACAGTGCACCCATTTCCATAAATAATAGGCCTTCATCTGAAAACTGCAAAATTGCCTCCCACCAAATTACTGAGAGGCATTCGTGGGAAAGTAGCTTATTTACCATTAGATCTGAAAGAAAATGTACACACTCTATGAGTGCAAAGGTCAATATAACAATCTTTGATTATCCTGGTAAATAGTGGACATACAAAAGACAAAAAAAATTGGCAGCAACTAGTGGATTTAAACAAAGTTAGGGAAGCCTTGCAATACCTTATAAAAACAATGAATACTACAAGGAAATAAATATTGAAGAAAACCTCCAAGAAACCACTGAAATAATTCAGGACTCTGCAACAACTGGCAAATTTCAACGTCTAGATCCTACTGCAGCCTCCAATATTTTAGATCACTATACAATTCACCCACTGCACTCCAAAGACACCAGAGGTGATGCACTAGAAACATCTCAAATGCGGCAAGCCAAAGTTGTGCCAATCAGTATATGGGAAAAAAATGTAGAAGCACAAGCCTTTCCTCTATTCTTCCCGACTGGAAAAGGTGGAAGATATGATGAAAGATGCACACAAATAACAGCATCAGAATACTGCTCTTTACAAATGTATTCTGAAGACCCTAAATTTAGACAGAACAAGGAGTACATATTCCACCTCCTCTTTGAAAGTGAACTGGCAACCCTATGTTATGGAGTTGAACAGGTTCGCATTTTCAAAACATGTCTGCTACACAGCTACTTCAAAAGGTGCAAGACAAGGAGGAAGTTTTACAATCTAGTATTAAAAATCTCTTGGCAAACAAGTGTGGTACGAAAGAGTACTGGTTCTGATGGCATGCAGATGTACGGTGTATGCTACACAACCTTGGCCCACCCGCATGGTCTATCACTTTAAGTTGTGCAGAGTATGCATGGGAAGACTTGCACACTTTCCTACACATAGCAAGCAAAAACAAAATAGGTGTAGACATGAAAACAACAAGACAACTTTGCTCTCTTGATCCTGTAAATGTTTCACGGTACTTCCATCATCGCTTCCTTGCCATGATGCACTTCATTTGCAATAAAGCACTTCCTCTCCTCGGAGAAGTGGAACACGTCTTTTGGAGAAAAGCATATCAAGGCAGAGGAGCACCACACATCCACATGCTTATGTGGATTACAACTGCCCCTAAATTTGGTGAGGAGAGTGATTAAACTGTTTTACGGTTCATTCATAAATATGTCACTTGCAAAATCCCTTCAGAAAGTACACATAGTGAATTACAAGCACACATTATGCGATTCCAAAGACACAAGTGTGGCAAGTATTGTCGGCGCAAATATAAGAAGAGGCCAATACTCCACGAAATACTGCTTTGGTTTCCCTAGACCAGTTTTGGCAACAGGGCAAGTAAACAGCTTCATGTCTTTGGTTCCACACAGTGTAAAAGGAAAATCTCCTAAACACATACTGCATAAAAAGGAGCGAAGCATCAAAGTACATCAATGATTACAATGCAATAATTGCCCGCCTATGGAATGCTAATGTTGACGTACCATACATTGCAAACAATTCCACTGCAGTGGCACGATATGTCACAGCCTACTTAACCAAAGCAGAGAAAACAGAGCTCAAAGACCTCTGGGATGACATCATCTGACAAAACAATGGCACAAAAATTGTACAGCTTTAACATAAAAATGCTGTCCCATAGAGAATGTGGCTGCTACGAAGCCACAGACCGTTTGACCGGCACTGCCTTATATGGGAAATCTGAAAAGATAGTGTGGCTAAGCCTTGGTCCTGCTGCATCCAGAAAAAGAGTACTGAAATCGTACAAAGACATACAAACAATAGCCAAAAACTATCCCAACAGCCAGGGTCATTTTGAAGAACAACTTATTGGACACATACTACCCAAACAGGAGTATTACTTTAGAAGCCAGGTGCCTGTACCAGATAGCAAAAAACTTCTCATACAAAAATACCATTAAACTAGATGAGAAAAAATGTAGATACAGAGTGGAAAATTGTGAAGGCACCCTGCTGAAACATACAAAACGCAGCCTAATTAATCATATGAAATTTTCATTGAAAACTCCTCAACACAAAGAACTGTACTGCATGGCTCTACTGCAACTTTTCAAACCATGGAGAAAAGAAGAAGATTTATTAGCCACCTACGCCTCCTATGAAGATGCTTTCAATGCAAGTGAAAGTACAATTACAGATAGAAACTTTACACGGTACAAAACCATATTGGACAATGAATGCCAACAAGACCTTCAAGCACAACTTTATGGAGACACTTCTGAGAGCAGTGAACCTTCTCTAACAGGCAGCCAAGAACCACTTGCACAGCCACTCATAGCAAATTAGGCAGAATTAGCCATGACAGAAGTAACCACCACCATGTTTCAGCATGAGCAATCTGCAAAACAGTTGGCTGTACTGAAATCCCAACTAAACAATGAGCAGCGTACCATTTTCCCAAAACCTCATAGGCTGCCCCAGCCCTGACTCGCAATATTGTTACCTCTTAGCTGTAACCTCTCCTTCGGAGAGCTCACTTCCCTTGTGCTGCTTCTCTCAGCAGCTAACATCCTTTGGGTATTGAGATCAGAGATTCTCGCTCTCCCCGGTGATCTGGTCTCTGCGTTGTGTACTGGGAGACCAGATGAGCTTCCCTGTGGTCGTGCCACCAGAGTAAATGGTTGTTTTTCTGTCTCCACCTCTTCCTCTGACCATGGCTTCTTGGGTGGATGGGACACCACCTTCCAGCATCTGACTATTAGGCTTGCTTTCCACGCTACTTCTGGCTCTGCGGTCTAGAATAGCTCCGCCCCTATAGGTCTCCTCCACAGAGGCTCGTAGAATCACTCTCCTTCCTGCGTAGGAGATCACCCACATTCACAGTTCTTCCAGTGTTTAGGTACGTCATCACAATCGAAAAGGCTGTTCCCTTCTTCCTTGCCAGTGGCACTCCGATGAAATCCAGCATTGTCTGAAGCCAATGGGGTGGCTGGGGGATCACAGGTAGTTGTAGTCATAACATGAGAACATACAGTGTTTTCAAGTCCCATGTAGGCAGACAATGTTGTCCAGTCGGGAAGGTCCTCATTGGATTGGGAGGCCTTGTCCCCAAGAGGGGAGTCACCCCCATTGAGGTCCCACATGCGCAGTCTCACCGGGGGTGGCTTCCCTCTGGAGAGTTTAGGACAAATTTACCAGATTCGTCACATACCCATCCCATTACATGAGAGACATCCCCCTTGATTTGGAAGTTGGAAATTACTTAGAAAGTCCACATTACTTAGAAAGTCCACATTACCTTGTTCTTTCCCTTGTCGATGTTCCAACGAGAAACAAAAGGGTTGGAAATCTAAAAACCATCTCATGACTCTAGCATTGAAATCTTTCTGCAGAACCATCCAGGTCAGGAGGGAGTGATTGCTCATGAGCCGGAACCTTTGTCCTGTTAAATAATATCATAGATTTTGCCCATTGCCCATTTGATGGCCAGGGCTTCCAGTTTAACGCTGGCATATGATTGTTCTCCAGGAAATAGCTTTCGACTTGTGTACAATATGGGCTACTGTGGGATATGTCAACCCATGCCAATGCCCCCTACTACACCCCTTTGCAAATCTGCAAAACTGCACATGGTTCATAAAACACAAAAGCGCAACAAACCTTGCCACACACAGGCAAAGTTGGTGTAAAAACAGGAATCACTGCTGTCACCTGACACCTGTCACATGAAGCAAGGCCACAAAAGTGGGCTAAAATCTGTAAATGCTTTTAAATACAGCTTCCTAATCAATTGCAACCTTCAAAGTGCTGTTTTGGTGCTAAGTTCAGTCATTTTCCCAGTGAATTATTGAAAGGAAAAGTGTACTGAAATCATAGATTCTCCAGGCAGTCAGAGGAATCTAGGCCTCACTGCCTGACAGCTTCTTAAGGAAATTAGCTGCCTACCCAATTTAAAGGTATTTCTTTTTCTGGAATAAATTGCAAAATGCACCTATTGAAAGCATTTTTATGAAGGGCTTAATTCCTTTTAATGTCCAAATCCCTTATAAACTGTGCTTATTTTAATATGTGTTAAAGAAAAGACTTTATTGTGAATCTTACAGTAACCCACTGGAAGTAACTGCTTAATTCTGATTGAGCAGTGACCGGCCTGGGAAAGTTGACATCTCAGCTTGACACTCTCTTGAAACAGGAAGGCTAATGACTGCTTAATGGTTCCAGCGTATTGACAAAAAGGAGCACAATGAGACTTCATTAGACATTTGTCTGGGGCTGAGCCAAGAACAATGGCAAGCTGCCCAACTGATCTCTACAGGGGAGCTTCCCTCTCCAGGAAGGGGAAACACCTCCCTGATCAAAGGACTGTGACAGCTGTTGCCTGTGAAGGGGAGGTACAAAGAAAAATAAAACTGCTGGGTCTTTTTAAATCCGTATTTGTGATTAAAGTTGACACTCTTTAACTGGGCAACCTAAAGAGGGATAAATCTGAAAAGTGGTATATATTAACCTAATTTTAGGCTGTTCATTTGAAGACATTGATGAAACCAGTACCATTTAAGGGACCAAAGTTATGAACAAATTCTCATTGTAGCGAGAACTATTAATGTTGAAAACCTAAGATTGTAGGTACATGATCCACTGATAAGCGCCCAGAGATGTCCCGAATTAGAAATTATTATGTTTAATATTTAGAAACTGTTATGTTTAAAATTGATAAAATTCTATAGAATGCGAAAGACAGCTCACACAAAGATGGGGATTGAATGTGAATGGAGACAATCTAATATGAAATGAATGTGTCCGGTTTTATTAGGAGACATAATTTTAGAAATGTACATTTGGGCAAAAGTTAAGTTTTGGTCAAAATCAATGTGGGAGTTCCTAAATCCCATCGTAACTCACAGCTGTGGGTGTATGTTTGGAAGTTCTTCCCACACCATAAAATGTGTGATGTCACTTGGTAACATAAATATAGGAACTTCACTGCATATAGACACACTGCTTCCAGAACACATCCAGATTTTCCTTGTTCCAGAAACTCTTCATCTTGTAGCTGACTCCAGACTTCTTTGAAGATCTAGATTTCTTTGCAGACTCCAGACTTAAACATTGCTGAACTCTTGCTAGCTAGACCCAATTTGAAACATCCAAAACTTAAAAGAATAATTCTGATTCAGCTTGGCTTGCTACCATTAAGGCTTGCCCGCTGAAACTTGCATCCTGCTATCTACCGTATCCAGTGACCAGAAGGGCCCATCCAAATCCAGTCTGAGGTGCAGTCCAAATTGACCAGAGCCATGCCACTGATCCAATCCCTCCAGAAGTGCCCTGCTGCCGGTAGAACTGACCCGATCCAATGACCAGAGCTGACGGTCCCATTTAATTACAAAGGACTGTAAGTATTAATAGGAAGAACAGTGACCCATAGTATATCTGCATTGTATTATCCCAATCTCAACACATCCCATCTTTAAATTCAGAACCCTAATATTGTTAGAACCATTCTTGCGCTGATTTTTCTCTCATCTGTATTATTAAACCATAACCCATTAGTGATTTGGATTAATTAAAGTAATTCCCATACAGAACGTAAACTAGAGTATCACACATGAAGAGTTATGAGCGGCCGTGAGTAACTGTGGAGATTCATGTGTGGCATTTTCTTTTTCATAGTCATTAATATAGTGTAAAAAAAACAATCTGTCATTTTTAAAACTGTATTTCGGTTTTCATTTTCGCGCCTATTCTTCAAAAACGCCTCTCACTAAAACCTCTATAACTTCTTCAATTGTATAGATAGAAATGAAATTTTAACTCTCACTGATACCTAAAACCCTTAGCTACATCCACAACTAAAACCCATTTTTATCGAAAATCGCATAGTAAAGGTTTGCCATGAATTAGCAGTTTTCAAAAGTTCACACGTGTCTTTTTCGCATTCAAGTGCTTCTTCCATCCCGTCCTGATTTAAAGGGTGTCCCGTTGTTTATATTGTAGCTCATGTGGGTTAGGACCTGTTTAGTGTTGCTTTCCTCAGAATATTTCTCCATTTAAGCATTTTTGCACCTTTTGCATTATTTTACACAGCCATTTCACCTGTCAGTTTAAAAGTGTCATTTTCCTAAAACTGTTTTCTCTCTTGTTTGGGGAGGGAAGATTGCATTTAAAACTCTAGACATTGGGCCTCATTCCAAGTTTGGAGGTAACCATGGCGCTATTTGCGCCATGGCTGCCTCCAAAACCGGTTCCCACTCCGACCTTGTTCAATGGGGACTTATCGGTCTAGTCCGACCTTTGCGGGACCGGTAAGTCCCCATTGAAAAATCCATTCCCATTTCCCATTTGAGCCCCCATAGGCCTCCATGGGAATGGGGAAGTAGCTAATAACGGTCCCGCAAATTGCAGTACCATTATTAGCTCTGAAGTCCCTTAACGGGCCCCGTCCATAACGCCTGGCGTTAAGGAAGGGACCTGCTAAAGGACCTCGGAATAGGGCGCAAAGGGATTACTGGCACCGGTGTCCTTACCGGTGCCCGGTATCCCTTTACGCCATACTTCATTCCGGAATACCTGCTGATTACTTACATCTGTGTGGGATTGCTCATTTGTATCTAAAAAAACTTTGCAGGGGGAATATTAACCTAACTGCTATCTGTTCACAAACCAAAACTGTTATTTTTCTTGTGTTTTCTATTTTGCCTTATCATAAGTGAATTCAATTGCTTTGCTTATTTCCTGAATTGTATTGGCACTGTTAGGTGATTGCTGCCCTATCTCTCTCTCCCTCTCTCTCTCTCTCTATATATATATATATATATATATATATATATATATATATATATATATATATATATATATATATATATTTGTATATATATATTAAACTTATGGGTGATTTGAATATTACATAAATAAATAAATATTTACCTTTACTACCTTTACAAACTAGTCTGATTCCTGGTTCAGTGTGACCTGGGGGTATTTTGAGAAGGGTGTGATATGAGTGGCATATCATTCAGAATATTGAACTTACAGACACAAATAAAATAAGTATTTCATTGTGCACTACATGCTAGGCGAGACCCGGGTGTGTGCCTGATTGAAATCCTTAACAGTACTCATGGCTATTGTGTTCTTGTGATAGCGCAGCCCCCGATGTGACCTTGGAGACATATGTCGATAGGATTAAAGTCAGGCAATTTTAGCATTTGTTCCTGATCCAAGCTTCATTTCAGACCTTCGAAGCTATGTTGGTCCTCATCTCCTCAGACAAGCTTTTGGGAATGGGAATTCTCCAGCTTGTCGGTTAGATTCACAGCCAAGGTGGAATCATTTGGTATAAACCATCAGTAGTAGTGGTCCAATCCGAGGAAAGCTCGATGGTCCCTTGTGGTTGTTGGCAGTGGGGTTTCTTGTACCACTTTTACTTTCTCCATCTACGGTTTAATCATTCTGTTTCACATGAAGTAGCCCAGGTACTTGACAGCCCTCTGGCCACATGGCACTTCTTTGGGTGAGCTGTTAAACCAGGTCTCCTGAGAGCTCTTGCAATCACATTTATTCAGTGTATGTGTTCAGGCCATGTCTTACTATGAATTTTGATGTCGTCCAAAAATGCTCAAGAGTAGCTAGCATAGGGTCATAAAGTCTTGTCCATTAGCCTCTGAAAGATGGGGAGGACTTTGAACTAAAAGAGTCCCTGTGGGGTGGAAAAGGCTGTTTTTTCCCTATAAATGGGGTTTAGAGGTAAGTCTAAGGTGGAAATGTATTCTGACTACCCTAACTTCTCAATGACTTCGTCAATGCATGGCATGGGGGAGTTATCGAACAAAGAGATGGAGTTTAGCTTTCTGAAGTCAATGCAGAACCTCCAACTCGTGCCCGGCTTTGCCGCTAACACTATAGAGGAGGACCATGAGCTGTTAGCGGGCTCAATGATGTTAGTCTTCAGTATTTTGTGGAGCTCCGTCTCAGTGATCTTTCTTCTTGCCTCCGTGATCCAGTATGGCTTTAGATTTACCATTTTGCCAGGAGGGGTCCTGATATAGTGAAATAAATGTTCTACTCTTCCTGGTTGGTGCAAGAAGACCTGTGGGAATTGGTCTAGGAGATCATGCAGGTCCTCTTTTTGGGAGGATAGTAAATGTCGAGGGACCAACTGATGTTCTAGGTTCTGGTCGGTGAGGAGTGTGGCAATAGTTAAAATAGTCTCCTCCACCGGGTCAACCCTCCATTCTTTTAACAAGTTGACATGATAAATTTGAGTTTTCCATCCTCTATCGGGTTGGGTCACTATATAATTCAAGGGACCCTTTTTTCCAAGAATCGTATGGGGATAATACCACTTTGAGATCATTTTGTTCTCAAGTACGGGAAGGAGAACTAGAACAGATTCTCCAACTGAGAAAAATCGAGCTACTACTTGCCTATCATGTAGGATCTTTTGGTGTTGTTGGGCCTAGCCATAGTGCTGTTTTTACTATTTCCCTAACCACAGCCATATGAGATCTTAGCTTTTGGACTATTTGGAGATGGGTAGGATGGCCTCTTTTTTCTTTCTTCCCAGGTCTTTTTTCACATATCATGCCTGTCTTCAGGTTCTCGTCCATATAAGTGGGGTCCAGGCCCCAGAAAGCCTTGTGGATGATGCAGAGTGTCTTGAATTTAATGCTTGCAACCACCAGGAGCCATTGGAGAGATTTTAGGGCTGGAGACATGCAGTCGCTGGGTTTAAGGCCAAGGATAAGTCTTGCAGTCCTATTCTGGATTAGTTGAAGCGAGCGGACGTGAGGAGAGGGGTAGATTGAGGAAGAGGCTGTTGCAGTAGTCGAGCCTTGAGAGAACCAGACCTCTAGAGACATTGAGTTTCTGGGGGAAGGTAAGGAAAGGGAGAATGCCTCTAAGGAGGTGAATCTGATAGTGTACCTTCTTGGCAAAGTCAGCAATATAAGGAGAGAAGGAGAGAGAGGAGTCAAAAATGACACCCTCGTTTTCTGCCTCACACAAGGTTGAGGGTAAGGGGACAAGGAGGGTGACCAGATTGTAGGAGGGAAAGAAGGGATAGGAGTCCCATTGAGAAGGATCTCAGTCTTTCTTTCATTAAGGCAAAGATCATTAGCAGCCCACCATGCCTGGATAGCAGTCAGACAATCAGGAATGAAATAGGAAGAAGAGGAGGAGGAGGGAAGCTTAAATGAGAGCTGTGTGTAATCAGCATACCACTGGAAATGAGGAAAGAAGGAGGAAATCAAGTGGGCCATGGGGGCAAGGTATATACACAAGGAACACTTGCCCATTCTGGTTTTCAGGCTGCCAAAACCTTGCAGACTTTATCAGGCTGGACTCAAAGTATTCATACTGCTCTCATTCTACTTCACACTGGTCGCTTGCCTCCTTGGGCTTCTCAGGATCATGATACCTTGAATGCTCTCCCAGCCCTGACTAACAGTAGTGGTACTTCCCTCATTCAAATTTAGATGGGCAACTTTCCCCCTCAGGTTTCTCAAGCTCCTGGAACCTTGTAGGTTTCCACAGCCTTGACCTACAGTATTGTAACTCTCAGTGGTATTCTGTCCCTGGGAGTGCTTGCTTCTCCGGTGCTGCTTCTCAGCAGCTAAGGTCCTTTGGGGATAAAGGCTCTCCCTGGCAATCTGGTCTTGGGGTTGGTTCATGGGCCCAATGTCTACTACAGCTTCCCAGTGGTAGTACCATCAGAGGAAAAGGGTGTTTCTCCAAATCTGCCTCTTTCTCTGACTCTGGTCGGACAGGACTCCAGTCTTCCAGCATCCAGCTAGTGTTAGGCTTGCTTTCCATGCGATAGCCGGCTCTGCAGTCTAGAATGGCTCCACCCCACCAGGATTTCTCATCCACAGAGGTTTGACTGCTTAGGAATCACTCTCCTTCCTGGGTAGGAGATCCCCCTCCATTCACAGTTCTTTCTGTGTTTAGGTACGTCATCACAAACGAACAGGGTATGTCCTTCTTCCTTGCCGGTGGCCCTCTGATGAAACCCATAATTGCCTGGAGCAAACAGGATGGATCAATGGTAGTTGTAGTCAAAACATGAAAACAAACAGTTGTTTCAAGTCCCATGTAGGCAGACAATGTAGTCTGGTTGGGGAGGTCCTCATTGGACTGGGATTCCATATCCCAAAGAGGGGAGTCACTCCCAGTGAGATCCTAATTGCTCAGATGCAAGTGTAGGGTGGCTGAGAGGAAGTGGAGGGCATCGGGCGCATCCTCTGAGGAACTCGCCTGCTGCCTACTCCAAAGGAAATCCAGACTCTCTGTACTGTCAAAGAAGAGAGCCCACATCTAGCCCCCTGTCTCTGCGGCCTCTAACAACACGGCTGAATCTGCATGGAGCTGGCCAATCCTTCTGCAGTCTCCACCTCTCCTGTTCCATCACAGACTCTCTGCATGGCTCTGGCTTCTCACTTCACCACTACCTCGTCCTCTCCCTCTACCTCTCTCAGCCCCCTCAATCCCTCTTCTGGCACCTCTCCCACTCCTCCTCCTTTCTCTCTGACTACACCTGATTTTTGTAGGCAAGTTCAATCTATGAAAGTGTCATCTAAAGGACTGCATTGACACCCTTGCTCCAGCCTTGGCCAATTTCTGCAATCACTGTTTGCCACTGGAACTTTCCCCTCTCTCCTCAAGCACTCCTTTGTGCACCCTCCTAAAAAAAGCCTTCTGCCGATCCTATCTGTACAGTAAACTATCGCCCAATCTCTGTCACTAGGCAAACTCCTGGAAAAGCTGGCCATCTCCCAGCTTACTCTCCACACTGAATCTGTCAGTTGTCTCCATGACCATCAGTCTTGCTTTATAGCAGCCAGAGGCATGGAAACTGCTCTCCTGGACACCCATGAAGATTTGCTCACTAATCTCTATTCCACGCTTCCTCCTGTCCTCATCCTCCTTGACCTCGCCTGTGCTTTTTACACAGTCAATCACGCCATTCTGATCTATCAACTCTGTGACAACCTGGGTATCACAGATCAGGGCCTGGAGTGGTTGACCTCCTTCCCCATGGAGCAACCCTCCCAGGTCCAACTTGGGTCCTTTCTGTCCACCACCTTTTTTGCTACATGCAATGTTCCCCGGGGCACTAACCTTTCACCCTGGCTCTTAAATGTCTACTTGGTCCGTTTGGCCCACTTGATTTCCACCTTCACCTCTAACTTTCAGTCTTATGCAGATGACACTCAGCTCTCTTTCAGGCTCATCATATCTTGCTCATTCCTGACTGTCTATACGCGATCCAGGATTGGTGCGCCTCCAAGGATCTCTGCCTTAATGCCACTAATAATCATTGGGACCCCTGCTCCTGCTTTCCCTCTCTCACTCTGGCCTCCCTCTTTCGGCCCTCTTTCCCCTCCTTCCTGTGAGGCAAAAAACCTTGGTGACATCTTCGACTCCACTCTCTCCTTCTCTCCTCCCATCATGGACATTGCCAAGAAGTCCCACTTCCAGCTGCAGAGGTATTCTTCCTTTTCTCTCTTTCCCCAGAAGTTCACCATCTCCAGAGCCCTGGTTCTATCTAGGCTGGACTATTATGGCCTCTTTCTCAATCTGCCTTCCTCTACTCTCCGCCCTCTGCAACTAATCAAGAAAAGGACTGAAAGACTAATTCTTGGCCTCAAGTCCACGGACCATATCTCTCCAGCCCTGATATCTCTCCACAGGCTCCCGGTGGCTTCAAAGATCAAATTCAAGATATCTGCATCATACACAAGGCTTTGTGGGGCCCGGGCCCGCACTAAATCCAACTCTCTGTTCCAAAATGTCTTCCTTCTTGAGCCCTTTGCTCAGCTACCAGACAGTCAGATGCTTCTCCAGGCAGAGAGTGGGGTGTAGATATCTATCCTCTGCAGGTGCACTCTCTCTGGAATGGCCTCCCTGCCACTCTCAAACTTGAGTCAGATAACCTGAAGTTCCAAAAGCAGCTCAAGACCTTCCTTTTCTCCTCTGCGTTCTCTCTCTCTCCCTCCCGTGTTGACCTGAATTCTGTGCTGACTGGTTGCTGGCTACCCTCCGAGTACATCCAGGAACCAGGCTCTTCCTTGATCCTGCACTGCTCATGGCCTCCGTGCAGTAGGGGGATGTAACTGTAACCTATACAGTTCCCTGCCTCCTTGCACTTACCAGGGCCGTGCCAGGCCCTGTTTGCACTTCGCCCTTCCGCCACCCGATACTTCCCCCCTCCGTTCACCCTGCACTTTGCCTTCCGCACTTGCACAATCTGAATGACAAAAGGCCTAGTAAAATCATTTGTCTTGTCCTCCTTCTGTTTGCCTTCCCTTGTCTTGTCGTGCCTAGAAACACCTGTGTACAGCCGGGTTATAAATGACTTACATGTCATATCACAATCATTGTTAGTACGTTGATTTTGAAAAATGTCTCTTAGTTGAAACATTTTAGATCTTCTCCTGAAGATTGACGCTTGATCTTAGGATCTAAAATTTAAATGAAATGAAGATTAAAAACTATTTATAAGGACTGCATTTTCCTAAGAATCTAGATATGTTTGTTCATAGCTTCTATACTAATACAAATTATTATGTAATTCTAATTTTATATCAAGGTGTACTAACACTGCATTCATGAATTTATAATGAATAAGAAATGAATGTATAACTAGCCTACGTAATGAACAACTAATTAAACAATTATCTAACCCCCACTTTAGTATTTGATAGATAATTACTCATTATTGCCTAACCTACACATCATAACTTGCACTGGGTTCATTCAGTACAGAATGAGTTATTCACCAGAGATTCACCAGTATTAGAAAGTGAAACAAACACTAGAACCTTAAGTCACCCACATTTCGGAGATCATTTGCAGTCTTGGTAAGCTTTCAAAGACGGAGGTCGTTGTTTCTGGAAGCAGGCTTACAAAATGTAAAGAAGGGTTAATAAACTGGAGAGAAGCTGATGTACTCTAGTAGGAAGAAAAGTAAGGACATTTAGTGAGTTGGTTTTGTTTGAAAATTGCTTTGGTGATTTGGCGTTTGTAAACAAGACAAATGTCATCAGATAAGTTAAGGGGGGAATGCCGGAGAATGGGAGAACCTGGTTGGGGTGACTGCGAGGGACGGTTTATAGTGAAAATTTCGAAACCAATAATGTCGAAAGTCATTTTTTCGAAAACAAAATGTCGAAAAAAAAATGTCGAATTTTTTTTTAATGCATTTTTTTTTCGAAATGGGGGGTTCCCCCCAACCCCCCTTTTTTAATTTTTTTTTGTTTTACCCATTTTTTTTATCCCGAACCCCAAAATAAATATATAATTAAAAAAAACGGAATTCGACTTTTTTTTCAACATTATTTTTTCGAAAAAATTGTCATTCGACATTATTTTTTTGAAAAAATGACCGACCACCGCGAGGGACACATGCATGTGACTATTGATTTTGTTTTACACAAGAAGAATTCTGGAGAAAATACCAGTGATTATTGGAGGTATGAAGAGATATCTGTAATGAGATCTCTGTGAGATATCTGTAATGATGTGCATAAGTGATGTTAAGTGACACACGTGCTGTCAGGAAAATAACCTGTGTCTGGCTTGTGCTTCACAAATGGGAGGAGCCTGAGGAGCAAAGAATTCCTTAGGGCAACTTTGCATGACTCAGTGTCAGTTTCGTGAGGTGAGAGGACAACAGACATGTGTTTTAGTAACACCTGCGAGAATTAGAAGGAACACAGCTTCTCTGAGGGCAGCTTCTGTGAGTCTCAGGCTTGTGATTTTGTGAGAAGAAGTGCTTCTGGGAAGAGGAAGATACCAGTCAGAGTCCAACCCTTGAAGAGATGGGATGAAATGGGTCCATTGTGTGATTCCTGGTAACAGGACCAGGAGGAATAGAGAATTCTTGAAGGCAGCTTTTGTGTGTCTCATGTCTGCATGATATTGTCTGTGGGAGTAGCAGGGAGATGTGCGATATCAAACATTCTCTGTCTCTTAGTGTGAGTGGATGAGCCACAAACTACCAGGTGTCACTTTAGACAGAGCAAGAATGAAGAGAATTCATCAGGGAAGCTTGTCCCAGCCCCACACTGGTATGATTTTTATGGGAGGGTGTATCATAGATTCAGAGAGGCAGAATATACCCGTCTGTGTCCATATTTAAGTGAGGGACAAAACAGTTTCTATTGGGGACACTTCAGAGGAGTTGCAGGAGGAGTAGAGTAGCAGCAGCTTGTGTGAGACTCACATTCACATACGTTTTGTGGAAGTAGCAGAGATTCTTGGAAGAGGGAGAAACCAGTAAATTGTCAGTGTCCACCTAGTGAAATGAGTTGACAAGGCACATGCCATGGGGTGTCATTTGGAAGGAGAAGCAGGAGAAATAGATAATCCCTGAGGGCATCATGCATAATTGTTTAGGAAGGAAGTAGCAGAAATTCAAGGAATGAGGAGGGACATAACAATGAATGAATGGCACATTGGGACAGCATGTCAGCTTTCAAATGAGGTAGAGGCAGGGGGAATTGTGATGCTCATGGTCTTTTCTCATCTGCACTGCCACTACCCATGTACACTGGGGATTCCGAAAATACACATGATTAATAGAAGTGGTTTATCAGCTCACATTCCACACCTCTGTAACAAGTTCATCAAGTACCTGCTTCAGTACAAGTAGGTACACAGATGTATTGCTACGATGAAAAACATCCTCTTAGACAGAGAGAGGACTTTGCGCTTTCAGTTCTTTTCATTACGTAGGCACAGAAGGGAGAGTAGTTCAGATTTTATCTATTGAAGAACAGGGAAGAACAACAAACCAGGAAGTTGAACATTTCAAGTCTCTGTCTCTGCTGCCCCCATTGACTGATAAGCCAGATAATTATGAAGATTATGACAGTGACATGAGTGATGATCAAGACACATATTTTGGTCTCTCTGATTCCGGGCAGGAATGTGTATTGCTGCTGAAAGCAGTAATATTCAAGAAGAGGAGAATGGTACCAACATTGAGGCTGACCGTGAACCACTTGCACTTCCGTTGCTTACTAAAAATGCTGCTCTTCCATTAGTCTCCTTGATTGCTGTAGTACTACTGTGAGTATCCTCGTGCCAAGATGCCTTTAGGGGAATGTGTGTATTATACATTTAAATAACTTAACATACAGAGACTAGATATAATAGAAGTTTGCCCTCCAGCCGTGTACGGTCTCTTCGAGAAACAGTCTTCCTTTTATACATCTGAAAATATATGACATCTTAGCATGAAATCAAGAAGAACAACACAAGCACTTCTAGAACAAGCAACCACAATGATTCCAGCCTTTTGGTTGTTTGTCCAGTATGGATAGCAAACACGTGGCAGTACTGCACAAGGAATAAACAAATGAACATCAACTGACTATATCCACCTGAATACTCTGCAGCAAAACACAGTGCTGAAGGAGGCAGTGACCATCGTGGCCCAACGTTGTTGAAGTCCCACATGCTGTGGCACTATGCATAGACATGGGAAGAAATCACAATATCTGAAATACATCTCTCCTCATACTATCAGACATGCACCATACCATCATCAGTCCACACAGTAACTCATGAAAATATTGCAGCTGTGTCATTGCTTTGGACACCAATCCTTCCCATGTGTCCTAGCAATGCATAATGGTTGTCTCCTATTGGTTCCGGTTAGGGTTCAGAAACATGAGCCTGGACGGTATCCAGTGGCTTTATTGACAACAAACACTTTGATGTAATTTACTACGATGCTATTACTTCATAATACTTCAAACTTATATATTTTATTGGGGGTAAGGAGTAAAAGGGGGTGGGGAGGTATTTGGTGTGAGGGTGGGAGTGGAGGGGAATGGGGAATGGGGAGAACTCCCAAATGAAATTAAAACAATATTTTCAAAGAACATTTTCGAAGTAATACCATCGAAGGAAATTACTTCGAAGTGTTTTAAGTTGGTGAAATAACATGGAACTAGCCTAGAAATAAATATTACTTGCCACATTACAGACTGTGCCTGCTTAATGCTAACCTAGTTTCAAATTGGCAATGAACATTTTTCCTTCTCTTTTGTGGAAACACATGGATTCCTGCAGCTTTTATGAAATGCCAATCACTGTTCGGAAGGACCTGATCACTGGTTTTCTCTTGACTGGGAACATGGGAACTATATAACAAGGTTATGGGTACAGTGGGTGGGTCCTAAAGCAGGTACAGTGCCAAAGAATGCACTTAAAAATTGACATGTGTACCAATGACCAGAACTTTGACTACCTGACCATCAAATAATACTTGCTGGATTTACCAGGCCAGAGGATTCCTGGGGTAATGCAAGTGGCAGCATGTATATGCAGTTGAGCATCAGGGAACATTTTGTTTGCATGAAGTTTCAGGGCAGACGGCATAGTGATGTTAACATCTGGGAAATGTTGAAGGAAGTGGATGATGTGAGGAACCTGAAGCTATCCTCACTTCTTTTCCTTCTGCATCTTCCTTTCAGGTAGCCAGGGAAAGACTAGCACTTTTGGATCCTGACCCTAGGGGTGGATATGCAAGGGAGGATCAACTGGGTGGAGAGAACTTGGGGAGTGGGAAGAGGATGTCCTTAGGTGAGACATGGTATCCGCATTCGCTTTTCATAATGAACCCTCTATCCCTGAAGCCTTTGTAGTATCAGCCATTCCCCCCAAAATGTCCCCCAGAAACACCACTTCAACACTGGGATGAGGAAGAGTCCAACTTGGAAGACACATCCTCATTTGGTTGAGACAAACACATATCAGCCTTATATTATTAATTAAGATATCCCCAAACACCACTCTGGTACTGAGATGAAGAAAGGGGCTATGGAGGCATACAGGTGGACACGTCCACCTAATGGGTTTCTCCATAGCCACGCAATTGGACTTAATTACCCACACCTGCGGTCACTTAACAGTCCCAACAAATATAAAAATCATTGCTGAATGAAGCAAGGAGAAATGTGCTGGAGAGAATGGAGCTGAAGACACAGGAGCTGGGAGCCATGTCAAGCAGGAGAGGGAGGCTGAGGCCGACCATGAGAGGGTCTGGAAGTCCTGCCACCCTCCTTAACGGGTACATGCAGCAGGAGCTGTGGTACGCCAAAGCACTCCAGCTGCCACAGGAAACCTGCAGAGCGATCAGTGCACTCTGTGGCTGCCATAAAACAGAACTAGGAGTGGGACCAACAGAAGGGAGCTTCCGTGTGTAACTGATGAGTGGAAACAAGGGAAACACACTTACAGGGCACTCCAGGAACTTGAAACAAACACTTTTGAATAACGAACAAACTGAAATTTATTGTAAGCACTTTGAATGCCGAAACAAGTACTTTTGAATACCAAACAAACTAAAAGTCATTATAAGCACTTTTGAATGCCGCACAGAGAAAAGCACGTTTTGAGCACTCATGAGTGGAGTAAAAGAAAGGTGGTACATGCAGCAGATACCACAGAATGGATTATTTGAGACACAAGTATTGACAAAGTGAAGAGAATACCAAGAAGCGTATGAGATGAGAAACGTATTGGCCAAAACTAAAAGATTTAAAGAAACTGCAGGTTAAGAGGAAAAATGTATTTGCAAGAGTCAAGAGAATACAGAAAGTGTAACAAAGTGCATAATTGCCAACCAAGCCACTTTAATTAGAAGAGTGTGACACTGATGAAGCAACCACGCTTCACTGTCAAAGGAAAGCATTGGCCAATTGTTGATGGAAAGCAGTCAAGAAAGGGTGTCAGTTGCGTGACCTATAATGTGTGGACCATATGGTCCAACAACTGCCCCAAGACCGAGTGCCCCCCTTTATGGAAAAACCAAGGAAATTATCCATAAAGAAGCTTGTGCTTTGTAACAACCTCTAATGTGATTTTGCAGTCAAGAATCAGAAATACCAATGTGAACCAGTGAAAAAGTACTGATGTCAAAAGAGCTGGGCGGTGTCCCAAGGAATTGCGTTGTTTTGAACTGATGTGAAAAGAGCTGGGAAGGGTCCCAAGGAATTGTGTTATTTTGAAAAGCTGCAAGATTTGAACTCTTGGGGAAGGGAACCCTGAAACCTGAACTTTTTTGAACTTGGGGAAGGGGGAGCTGATTATAAGTCAAGAGTCAAAAGCAGCTCTGAACTTTATTTTGAACTCTATTAATTTCGATGCTGACATCCCTAAACATTGTGTACAGTTAGTTGTGAGGGCAAGTATAGGTTTTGGACACAGACAGACTTTTGATTTGAAATTCCTGACACAGACTATGCTTAGTTTGTTTAGGTACGGCAAATTAGACCTTACTGGATCCTGCCTTTTGGGAGCCCATCTTGAACTTGTTGTCTGTGTCTATTTCATGATGCCTTCACAATAATTAGTGGCTAATGCCTCATTATTACTATTGCATGTCAGCTTTGTTGCAGGAGACAATCAAATGCCCCTGTTTCTTATGAATTGGCAGGACAATGCTTGCCTCCTGGCTGTCACATGTTATGTTATTTACTAGAATTTGCACTATGCACAGCAGCCATTCAGCTATGTAGATTGTGTAACATAAACCATATTATTATATACACCACAAATTTGCTTCTGCAATTAAGAAATGTGTTGACATACATTTCTGGATGCCAAATTTTAAAACATTTACAATTTTCATGGCATATTTACACATTGTGTGATTTACACACCAGTAGAAACCAGTGAAATCTCGATTTGTACTGAGCCTGATAACATTCCTGTTTCTACTGCTGGTCATATGGCTCAGACTTAATAAGGTCCTTATTACATAAGTTATATAGATATAGACTACGGTTACATTGCTTGAAATAAAAATGAGATGATTAAGACTAGGAGTAGAGTGCATAAGCCTTGGAGGTTTTTGTTATTCTTATTATTGGATACATTGAGAGTTAGTGGACTTGGTGGGTGGGTGGTCCAGCAGAATTTCTTTTTCAGGTGTAATTGCATGATGTCACTGTTGATTGTGTTGTCGTAAGAGATGTTGAGCTTCTTCATGTTTGTAGTGAGCTGATGTTCTTTGCTGTGTTTTTATATTTAAAGAAGAGGCCAGTGCTTGAAGGTGTTGACATATTCTAATCATAGGTATGCTTTGCCTGCTTCCTTGATTTAGTTTGGAAATGGGCAGTCAAGAGCTGATAAGGCATCCTCTAAGGATGCACAATGCCTTGGATTGGTAGACTGAGAGGTGCTGTTCACGATGTTTCGAATGTTGTCTGATTTCTTTTGAGCATGCATTGAAAAGACAAGTTTTTAGTTTTTTCCTAAGTGTCAAGTGTTCTTGTAATGGTTGGATTTCCCTTGGTAGCATGGGAAATATTGTTTCAATAAATACAAAAATGAATACATACATACTGGAATACATGATGATGGAGGGGGGTTTCCTTGCAGGAGGACTCTTGGCAAAGGCTATATGACATAAAACACATTTGTTTCACCCCTGTAATGACCCGCCAGTCATACATCCCTTTCTTTTCTTTTTCTAGCAGACATGTATTAGGTAAACTCTCCCTTTCGTTGGTTGAAGTCACTACTTGTCCCCCATGAACTGGATGACACCTACGTGCTAGGACAGATGACTTCAAACTCCGGACCCCTCAGGGTTACTGGAGAATGGTCACAGACATGAGCCCAGCAGCACAATCAGGCAGGAACTGGGTAGAACCCTTTACCAGAAGGACATCACCACACATCACATCCTCCTATGAACAGTAACGATGGGCCATTGAGTATAATGAATGGGCCCTTGTTTTGTCAGATGGTGAGATAAGTGTGCCAGAAGACTTAGTCATAGTGTTTTCAAATCTTCCCTGATCCGATGACCTCTTATCTATAAAGATACAGGGTCTAAAGGGCGGGTCGGGTGGTTAGGTTGGTCCCGAATAGAGTAAAGATGCAGTTTTCCTTGACTTGCATGCTATTGAAAAACTCACCTCTGTTCAACATCACCCAAATTAATGTGCAAGTCTGGTATCTCTGACAGTTTGGTGACTGTGGCTCAGACCTGTCACGCAACACAGGTGCACTGCTGAGTTTGTGGGTGATCTCCTCTCAAACACCCCTCATGAACAACTGCTTATTTGAACATGGGGTGGACATTCAGGGTTGGATATCTGGCTCTCCTGTTCATTTTTACCTGGCTTATTATCATGATTATGAGTGTTATTATTTGTTATGTCCTGGTATAAACCTGACAGAACATTGGCAGATTTAGGATAAGTAGTGGGTAAGGGCATACAGGCTCACTGGTATATTCTGGTTTCTGGCCTAATAATGACTTGTGGATCCCAAGCAATATCTGGTATTTTCACAGAGTTAGTAAAAGGAATACAATGATAAAATGGGGCAATGAAACTGGATACATCTGGAAGACAGGAACTGCACTGCTGGGAGTAAATGGCCAATGGGGGTGAGTATAAAACTTACAGAACCACCCTATGAGTCTCAGCAAATACCTCTCCCTTGTCAGGAGTGGAGTAAGAGTGGGGATGGTTTGGACCAATTGAAATTGAGGGATTGGTTCTAAAACAAGGGAAAAACCTGGGAAAGGAACACTATAAGCAGGTGGAAGTCCCACCTAAGATCATACCTGCACATTTTATGTATGCTATTTACAACAGTGCCTCATGTGAGTTCCACGAGGTCTGGCACATGCTAACGCAAGACATCAGACATAATCAGTTCTCGGTAGAGGGTACCTTTAATTTAAACAAGTTAGTGGCTTTAAGAGGTGTATTAGAGGCACAGAAGAGGAATGTAAGTCTGAGGACATATAGAGTGTATGCTTCATTGTTTGAATAGGCAACAAGGAGGCAGAAATCATCAAAGCTAAGAGAATTGAAGTATTCAAATGATTGATTATTGGGACAGATTAGATTCCTAAAGGGAAAAGTGGCTAATGGATCATCCACTTTGTCGTGCCCCTAGATAGTAGACAAAAACATGATGAGAAGCAGGATGAAGAATCTTCAGAAGACAGGATTGACTGCTTTACTAGTGTTAATACTGCACTACCATTGTGAAGGGAGGGTGCAGGAGGCAGGTCTGAATGCCACAAAACCCAGAATAGTGCATTAACCTGGCATAGGACTGCAGCAGATGCAGGTATCAACTGCACCAGTGCAGCCAGTAACTACCTCCTCAGGTACTCATTTTTTTCACAAATGCCTGGCCCATCTTCCTCTTGCACGCCGTCACTGACAAGGGGAAGCACACCCTATGGGACAGATGCTACACTTCCCCAGGCTCTATTCAGGCAGATGAAAGGGTATAGTATGCATTTTCCCTGGACTTCTGGGGATTTGCACAACTTAGCTAAGGGGATTCCTAATATTAGGGAGGAACCCCAGCATTTTATCAAGGAAATAATTACTGTAATACAGAGCGTTATCCCTGCTTTGGCTGATATGTATAAGTGTTTGAGGGAAATAATGTCTCTGGAGGTTAGGCAACGAATCACTTAGCATGCTAATTGACCAGCTGCAGATCTTTGCACTGGAGATACCCTTGAAAAGGCCACAGACAGGTTTATCACCACTATTCCTTGGATTAGCCCCTGAAAAATTGACTGGTTTGATAAATTAAATTGTTAAAGAATAAGGGTTTATCCTGGGCTGTCTATTTAGACTTATTGAAGATGATTTTCACGCACAATTCGGGGATCACTAAACCTGACAAGACAGTGCAGGAGATGATAGCTAATTCATTTGTTTCGGGTCTGTTACCCAAGATACAGCATAAATAAAAACTATCTGTATTGGGTGATGGAATAAGCCTTTATCTGAATTGATCAAGTTGTGAATCCTGGTGTGCCATGTCAGAAGTAAAAGGAGGAGAATATTGTGAATATGCTCTTCACTCTACAGTTGCAAAATATATGAGATCAAGTACAAACACCTGGCGCCTCTAGAGGTGGATTCGGGGAACGTTTTGTGGGCAGATCCATGGACAGAGGAGTCCCACATCCAACTCAGCAGGGACAGCAAGGATATCAGGGACAGTAGGAATATCAGTGACAACAGGGATGGAATGTTGATCGATCAGGGTGCAATTACTCTAAACAATCTAGCAATTGGAAAAATGAATGCCCCTACAGGTCTAAATGGCACCTTTTCACAAATGCAGAGGAACGGGTTTCAACTCAGAACCCTGTGATGGGTACATTGGGTTCTTTCCCCAATCCCAATGTGACTATACCTGGTCCTGTCCTCTTCCCCGATGGGTTTTGGTGGGTTCTCCTCCCAAGAAACGTTTTTGAATAATGGGTTAAAATGGTGCATTGCACAGAAGACCTTCTGTGAAAAATGGGTTAAAAAGCCAGACAGTTTTCACTCGGTTGTGTGGGGTAGTGCATGAAAATATCCAATGGATGCAAGTTACCAACAGTGCACAGTAGCTTTTCCCAACACATTTTCATGATACGTTTCCCTACAATATATTCCATTATAAAAGCATTTTCATGATGGCTGTGCACTACATTTCCATGCTTGCTGCACCTATGCAGGTCAGTATTCCTATATCAAAACATACTTATATGTGCTTTGTTCATAATGCCAGTAATGATGCTATAAGGAAATATGTCCAAGCTGGCTTTGCCAATATATGACAGTACCTGCACATAAGAACATACTCCTGTTGTCACAGTAAGAAATGGCTAGACTGGCTGCACCAAAATGCCAGCCTAGCAATGTAATAACTCTTGACATCCTTGCTTTATCATAAATACCCAGTAAGGAAATGTAATGTAATCATAAGAAATGGCTAGACCGATTGCACCAACATACTAGTCTAGCCACATAATAACACTTAACATGTTTGCTTTATCATAAATGCCCAGTAAAGAATGCCTTGCCAGAGGCAGAACAGGTGACCAGACTGGATTCAGCAATGTAGTCCAGCCTAGCCACATACAACCCGTATAATGCAAGCATGATGCGTGTTGTTATATGGCTAGACTGAACTGCATGTCAGCAACCAGCCTGGTTACACTGTATGCCCCTGGCATGGCATTGTTTTTACTGTGCATCATTGTTAAAGCAAGTAGGATTTTATAATACATTATAAATTTATAAATTAGGAACTCCATTCAAAACCTTCAATATCGACAGTAATATTATCAAAGTAGCGAATGATGTAAAAACACTTGGTATCTATATTGACTCGACACTATCTCTTAGAAGACAAACTAACGCCCTAGCATCCGCAACCTCCTACACATGTAAGCTAATCACAGCCTGCTGTCCATACCTATCCACTGCCACCTGTATCTCAAAACCAAGAGCCTTACTATTATCTAAGTTAGACTACTGTAATGCGCTCTACCTAGGAATGTCCCAACATAACATTAACAAAATGCAAGTTATGCAAAATAATGCAGGTAGATCAGCATGTAATATACCTAGAAAACACCATATTACAACAGTGAGATAGAACTTAAAATGGCTTAACATTAAACAAAGAATAGACTTCAAATCACTCTCAATAACACACAAGTGCCTCCACAATCAGGCACCTTCATACCTATGTGACACCTTCTCATGTCACACATCATTGCGACCTAGCAGATCTGCCCAATCTCATTGTGCCACCATACCCCGCTTTAACCAACAGCGATCAGGTGGGGTCAGCTTTCCAGTTGTGGCAGCTAAAAAATGGAACACACTTCCTACTTCCATAAGAGCAGAACCTTCCTTCATGGTCTTCCATAGTAAGGTCAAAGCCTGGTTACTGAACCAGGTTCATCAACTCTCTACTCATTAACTTTAATTCCATAACATCACTACCTCAACTGTATGTATATATGTTTGATAACTGTATTTTCTCATGTTACTGTACATAATTAACTGTTTAACTGATTAACTGTAATATTGTATTCTGTGTAAGATACGCGCTCAGTTCGCACAGGGCTTGATGCGCTATATAAATAAATAAATAAATAAATAAATAAATAAATAAAATAATTTCTTAATCCCTTCATCTACTTTTTTGGTCATAAAAATGTTTCACAATTGCACAGAAGGAGCAGCAATAAAGTTGCAGCAACAGTCCAAAGAATAATTTACCAAGATTGGTAAGATGGAAGTTGGTGATTGGGCATTGGATAGTGCAAACACAGCCTTTGCAACTTTAGAAATTTACCAGTGTCAGGCATTAAATTACCAATTATGTTGATTAGAATGAACATCATGGCGTATAAATGGGGCACACAGCTTACCAATACAGACAGCCATGTTGGCAAGCTTCATGTGATTAGAACTCTCAGCACTATTATATGAGATGTGTTTATCCAACTGATCCAAAGAGTAGTGTCATCAGGAAAGATGCTCCAATGGGCCATTGCCAATGCAGAGGTGCAGGACTACCCACCCATTAAGCTGCTAAGAATCTGAAAGAATGCACTGCACAACAGCTGGCCAAGAAACCTCAGCAATAACACTGGAATCTCGGAAGATCTGTGGCTCTGGAGAGATCTGTATCTGTACAGCAGATGTAAAAGCAAAAACACAGCGTGCACCTTCAAAGCTAAAGGCCTAGAGAAAAGAGTAGAGGCATCAACCAGTAAGATCAGCCGAAGCCTGTGGGCAGGGGATTATTGAGACTGTATCACTCATTGAGATGTGTGGGATGTACAACTTCCTGGAAGTCCTGCCCGATACCTAACTTTGGCCCCAGATGTTGTGACTTATGGTTAGGTATTGCTTCCAATTGTAACGTATGGCTCCTGGATCTTCCCCAGCTGCAATGCCTTAGTAAGCTCTAGGGCTGTACCGAATAGCATATTTAGTATTCGGCCGAATACCGAATAGTTTGTCAACTATTCGGCCGAAGCCGAATATGAAGGCGAATAGTTGCTTTATTTAATAAATCATGTTGCAAACTTCAAAAAACACACTTATTAAAAAAACAAATAAAGCACCATTTTAAATGCATTCTAGACTTTTATTTCTCCTCATTGTAATTAATGTAGCATCTTTATTTAAAGCATAAAAGCCAGAAATAAAGCAGATTTAACCAAAATGAAGGGACCAAATTTAGAGAGGATTGTTGCATATTCCGTACCAGTTAAAGTAGGAGGCTTCACAAATGCAAAAGGACTGCCTTTGTGAATCAGATGCATTGCATTCTCTAACCAGTTGCAAAGTCGATGTGGTCGAGTTTTGAAACTTCTTTGCAGCTCACATAGAAATGTATAAAATGGTTCATGTCGGCTCATGCAGGACACAAGTCAAGAGGAAATCTGAAATGCGTGAACTCTATCTCACAGCTATTCACCCCACCCAAACAAATGCAGCTCACTTTTCACTTATCTTAGCCACTCCTTCTCGCCAATACACACACATATGCAACTTATCATTCCTGATAAAATATCAGATTATGTTAAACTCAGGACTCAAGTAGTTAAAAAAAGAATAGGGGGGACTATGACGTACGCAATGGGAAGTGAAATGACAGGAACTGAAAGTATCTATGCACATTTCTTTCAGTTTGTCTTTTCCAACTGAAAAAAGTGCACATTGCATATAACCATTCGCCAAAAGAAAAGATTTTCCTGTATTGTTGCAGGCTAGGCATAAAAGATGAGCACCTTTTATGTCTAAGAATCTGTAACAAAACATGCCCTAAAGAGCAGATTACAATATAAGATATTTTTCAGCTGTGTGATAGCAATTTGTCTGATCTAATTCTATTCAGTTTTGCAAACTGGAGTCTATATTTGCCTTTTTGAGTTAATGTTGCATTGTATTCAAATGAGAATGTCAAAGTATTCAGCAAGAGCTGAATAGCAAGAAACTATTCGGCCGGAGCCGAATAGCTTTATTTCAGCTGGAATTCAGCCGAATACTTACTCGAAGCCGAAGTTCGGTACACCCCTAGTAAGCTCCATAGAAATACATGTCGGATATCCTATATACTATAATGGGGAGGTAATAGCTGCCACTCTATATGGTAATATATTGTTTCAAAAGACAAATGTGTGGAGATCATATATATATATGATAAATTCAGTAAAAAAACTTTGTTAAAGGGACGTTAGGGTTAAGTTGCGCTACTAAAAACCTATGAAATTCAGCAAAAAAAACATTGTTAAAGGGACGTTATGGTTCCAAGTAAAACCGAAAAACCTGTGAAATTCGCCAGTTATGGTAAGCTAAGCAACCATAACTCGCGCCACCACCGTGCATTGCTAAGACTAACATCCATGACATCAAAGATAACATCACAAATGTCATCACATGTCTGACTCTCTCTTTTTTCCTTTAGTGATATATCTTAGCCAGTAATAGTTAGGAACAAAAAAATCAAAAAGTACTATATTTGTAGACTTATACTTCAAATATGTTCTTACAAAAATTCAGTTAGGGTCCACTCACAGCATATGTAACATATACATAGGGAAAATACACACTTGAAAGATAGCAATGCTTTCTGTGTATGAAGACAATCAGTAAGGTTATCAACACTTTCTTATTGTTCTGCTATTTTTTTATTACTGTACTTTCTCTGGATATGCTCATATTTGTATTTGCATTACTTTCTTTAGGGTGCAGTCACATCATGTAATGGTTATATATAGGGAAGTAGTAGGTTTGAAGCAGAGCAATCATGTCTGTGCATAAAGATAATCAATTAGGTTATGAACACTTTCTGGTTCTACTGCTGCTTTTTTGCGTACTTCCCTTTCCCTGTATATAATCATATTTGTATGTGTTGTTGTGTCTTTGTGTTTTGTATGTAATAATGAAATTATGAAGTAAGTGGGTTTTATTAGCTAATTATTACATTTTGCACAGTACACAAAACTCTAATAAGAAAGCATTTATCATTTCACTATTCAACTTGAGAAGATTATGAATATTGCACCTCCATTATGTATGCTGCACACAATGCTTATGTTTATACATGAGTAGCTTAGTATACTGTATAGAACTTTATAGAACTATATAACACTTTTTTGTCAACATTATAATAAGAATTCCTTGTACAATCTTTTCATGAAAAGTAAATGCACATGTGATATCATCAGTAATGTCATCAATGACATTTGTGATGTCATCTTTGATGTCCTGGGTGTTAGTCTTAGCAATGCACGGTGGTGGTGTGCGTTATGATTGATTAGCTTACCATAACTGGTGAATTTCATGGGTTTTTCGCATTTACTTGGAACCATAACTTCCCTTTAACAAAGTTTTTTTACTGAATTTCATAGCTTTTTAGTAGTGCAACTTAACTATGACGTCCCTTTAACAAAGTTCTTTTACTGAATTTCATAGGTTTTTAATAGCGCAACTTAACCATAACCTCTCTTTATCAAAGTTTTTTTAACTAAATATACATATACATAGTGTGATAGATGTTTACTACGATACCCTTACTTTATATACATGTAACATAGAATATACTGAAACCCCTGCTAGTGATTTTGATGTCTGCGGTCTGTGCGTATGTCCACGGATGGATGCGGACAACATCAACACTACTCAAAAACTCAGGGGGTATCTTAGATTGTTCTATCATGCCATATTAACACTGAACAAGTTCAAAAAGCAGCACATAAACACATTATATGTAATAATAAATAAGAAGTGGAACCTAAATATGTAACACATCAACCGTCCATTTAATAGCATGTGTACTAACATGGAATATACCAAAACAAAAAAGATATGCCTCCAACATAATTACCTCACAGAAACTGCACAGCAAGAAGCAACAGCAGACCTACACAACAGAAACAACAAAATTTACCAGAAACTAGTAAGTAAACTACATTTTTCTTATATATTTCTAAACTTTCTGTATTAGGTACACTAAAAGTAATATAGACGACGAGCATAAAACTGGAACCATGGGTCGACCTGAGCAACGAAACAGAGATTATTAAAATCCTTCATAGGCTTAAACCATCGAGAGCCCCTGGCCCGGATGGTATCACAAATCTTAACCTAAAACAATTTCCAAGAGAATGGTCCGCACTGATTAGTGGCATCTTTAAACGCTGTGAACTGGCCAGGCAAATTCCACTCTCATGGACAACACCTATTGTGGTGCCTATTTTCAAAAAAGGACGTAAAGAAGATCCCAAGAACTACCGTCCTATGGCCCTTCTGGACACGGTCGGAAAGGTGTTCGGTTCCCTGCTACTACAACAATTCCATCGATGGATTGGAAACACGTAACGTGCTGACCCGTTCCAAACGGGTTTCACTAAGAACAGCGGTACGACTATGAACATCATGTTTCTCAGTGCCCTAAAAAGCAAGGTGCTCGAAGGAGGTCTGAGAGTGTTACTGGCCTTTATTGATTTGGCGCAAGCTTTTGACCAAGTTAGTGGAGCAAACTTGTGGAGAAAACTGTCCCTGTGGAAATGTCCAGCAGAACTCCTCCAACCAATTCAAGCACTCCACCAAGATACTAAGCTACGTGTGAGGCTAAACCAAGCAGGCTTGATATCGACAGAAATTTCAGTCGGCAGAGGAGTAAAGCAGGGATGTCCACTAGCGCCTGCACTCTTCATCCCCTATCTAAGTGACTTTAAGGACTCTGAACAATCTATTCGCTCCTTTCCGCCGTCGATGGGAAACTGCAAAACCACAAGGTTACTCTACACAGATGATCTAATCCTAATGGACATGACCCCAATTGGCGTTCAGCGCCAGCTTGATAATCTGGCAGTTTACGTCCGAGAAAACGACCTAACCATCAATGTTTCGAAGACCAAAATTTTGACGATGGAAAAATCCAAACGACCACAAGAAAAACTGTCCTGGTACCTGGAAGATGCAGCACTTGAAAAAGTGTCAAGTATTAAATACTTAGGAGTAACTTTGGATTGCTCGAGCATAAACGCAACTTTCCAGACTTGCTTGATGGACAAAGTAAAAAAGCTAGCGGCACAGGTTTGCGCACTGGACAGAAAGTATGGTCATTTTTCTCTGCTACCAGCGATCAAATTCTATCGGACTAAGGTGGTTCCATCACTCACCTACGCAGCGGAAGCACTTCCACACATGCCTGCTCACTTGTGGCTGAAGCTAGAGGGGTACTTTTGGCGCATGGTTTTAGGCCTTCCAAAGTCAACATCTGCGCCTCTCATCAGAAGAGAATTGGGTTTACTCTCCCTGCAAGGGACCATGGAGATCAAATCTATGATGCGCTATAGGAAAATGTTGCTCCCTGATTGCCCTTACGTGCTAGCCACGATTCGCACTGAAGTCCAAGCAGCGCTTTTTATGGTGCTAAAATCCTGTGAAACATCACGGAAAGCAACTCTATTGGAAATTCACTCCTCGGAAGAAGATCTCATGCGAAACCCTCTGAAAATAAAAAGGAAAATGGGCGAATGCGACTGGATTAAGACCCTGGATAACGCAGAAAAAGCGAAATCAGTCAGTCATCTTCCGCCCTACCAAAGTAAATTGAATAATGTCCCTAACTATCTGAGCAAGTTTCCGAGCAAAGTGGCAAGAAACATATTCTTGAAAGCATGACTAAACTTATTGCAGACTAAAGAGATCTTAAAACGAAGAGGACTGAGTGATTCAGACACATGTCGCTTCTGCAAAGACGGTACAAAAGTTGAAACCATACGTCATTTGCTCCTAAACTCTCCAGGTACACGAGAAATTGGTGAAAAATATCTGCAACATCATCTCCGGGCATCTCACACTAGGGAAGAAGAATTTTGGTGGAGTCGTTTAATGAGTGGAGAAAGAGACACCTAGACAATTGCTACAACTCAAACTCTGAAGTCTATTCTGTCTTTATGAACTTATGAATTGTCTTCTTCTTTCTTTTTCTCTCAACTTTATGTCTCCTCGACAAGTTTTTCTTCATTTGCATCATTCTTCTTCTACTATGTTTTGTAAAAATCATTAATTTAATTAAATCAACTAAATAAATAAAATAAATATATGTTTTTTTCACACAGAAATGTCCAGTACTTTGGAATGGCTTGAAGAAAATTTCCCACATGATGAAAAGAGTGATTACAGTGATACTAATGGTACACACTTCTCTATATAAGCCAATTAATAGTCATTACTTTATGTGTACTTAACATATTTATTTTTTAACAGACCATACAAACAGTGAACATAATATAGCAAAAGAGACATTAGAAAATGCTCTGCAGCGCTAGGAAAAAAAATGGATATGCTAATGGAAAATTTCAATCATTTAAAACATTTTGTGGAGGACCACATAAAAGAAAACATTAAATATAAGTTGCCCACATGTACCTGTTCCCCCTCTCCATGTCCCAGTCAACTATCCCCAAGCCCTCACGACCAAAAAAACATTATGATGAGACTTCCATCCCTTCATCCCCTCCCATTCATCCTCTCCAAACCCCTAATTCCCCTTGTATTTGTGTCAGTTTCTCCTTCCCCCTCTCTTTCATACATTTTATATTTGTATAAAATAAAAATAAAATTATGTGTGTTTTCATTCAGTCCTCTGTGTCTGTTTTTTTTTTTTTACAAGGCAGTTAATGTGTCCGTGGACAGCGTGGGTGTCTTGAATGTCCGCAATTAACCAAAATGGAGGTGTCCTAAGAAAACTATACCTTTCCGTAATGCCCGCAATCAAAATTTAACTGTTCTTACAATACACTTGATGTCCGGAATGTCTGCAATTAACCAAAATGGAGGTGTCCTAAGAACACTATACCTGTCCGTGATGTCCGCAATCAAAATGGAACTGTTCTTAGAACAAACTCAATGTCCGGAATGTCCGCAATCAAAATGAAACTGTACTTAGAACACACTTGATGTCCGGAATGTCCGCAATTAACCAAAATGGAGGTGTCCTAAAACCACTATACCTGTCCGTAATGTCCGCAATTAAAGAGAAACTGTTCTTAGAAAAAACTCGATGTCCGGAATGTCCACAATTAACCAAAATGGAGGTGTCCTAAAAACACTATAGCTGTCCGTAACTGTCCATAATCAAAATGGAACTGTTCTTAGAACAGACTCGATGTCCGTAATGTTCGCAATTAACCAACATGGAGGTGTCCTAAGAACACTATACCTATCCGTAATGTCCACAATCAAAATGGAACTGTTCTTAGAACACACTCGATGTCCAGAATGTCCACAATTAACCAAAATGGAGGTGTCCTAAGAACACAATACCTGTCCGTAATGTCCACAATCAAAATGGAACTGTTCTTAGAACACAATCGATGTCCGGAATGTCCACAATTAACCAAAATGGAGGTGTCCTAAGAACACTATACCTGTCCGTAATGTCCGCAATCAAAATGGAACTGTTATTAGACCACACTCGATGTCCGGAATGTCCGCAATCAAAATGGAACTGTTCTTAGAACACACTCGATGTCCGGAATGTCCACAATTAACAAAAATGGAGGTGTCCTAAGAACACTATACCTGTCCGTAATGCCCGCAATCAAAATTGAACTGTTCTTACAACACACTCGATGTCCGGAATGTCTGCAATTAACCAAAATGGAGGTGTCCTAAGAACACTATACCTGTCCGTGATGTCCGCAATCAAAATGGAACTGTTCTTAGAACAAACTCAATGTCCGGAATGTCCGCAATCAAAATGAAACTGTACTTAGAACACACTTGATGTCCGGAATGTCCGCAATTAACCAAAATGGAGGTGTCCTAAAACCACTATACCTGTCCGTAATGTCCGCAATTAAAGAGAAACTGTTCTTAGAAAAAACTCGATGTCCGGAATGTCCACAATTAACCAAAATGGAGGTGTCCTAAAAACACTATAGCTGTCCGTAACTGTCCATAATCAAAATGGAACTGTTCTTAGAACAGACTCGATGTCCGTAATGTTCGCAATTAACCAACATGGAGGTGTCCTAAGAACACTATACCTATCCGTAATGTCCACAATCAAAATGGAACTGTTCTTAGAACACACTCGATGTCCAGAATGTCCACAATTAACCAAAATGGAGGTGTCCTAAGAACACAATACCTGTCCGTAATGTCCACAATCAAAATGGAACTGTTCTTAGAACACAATCGATGTCCGGAATGTCCACAATTAACCAAAATGGAGGTGTCCTAAGAACACTATACCTGTCCGTAATGTCCGCAATCAAAATGGAACTGTTATTAGACCACACTCGATGTCCGGAATGTCCGCAATCAAAATGGAACTGTTCTTAGAACACACTCGATGTCCGGAATGTCCACAATTAACAAAAATGGAGGTGTCCTAAGAACACTATACCTGTCCGTAATGCCCGCAATCAAAATTGAACTGTTCTTACAACACACTCGATGTCCGGAATGTCTGCAATTAACCAAAATGGAGGTGTCCTAAGAACACTATACCTGTCCGTAATGTCTGCAATCAAAATGGAACTGTTCTTAGAACACACTCAATGTCCAGAATGTCCGCAATCAAAATGAAACTGTTCTTAGAACACACTTGATGTCCGGAATGTCTGCAATCAACCAAAATGGAGGTGTCCTAAGACCACTATACCTGTCCGTAATGTCCGCAATTAAAGAGGAACTGTTCTTAGAAAAAACTCAATGTCTGGAATTTCGGCAATTAACCAAAATGGAGGTGTCCTAAAAACACTATACCTGTCCGTAATGCCCGCAATCAAAATTGAACTGTTCTTACAACACACTCGATGTCCGGAATGTCTGCAATTAACCAAAATGGAGGTGTCCTAAGAACACTATACCTGTCCGTAATGTCCGCAATCAAAATGGAACTGTTCTTAGAAAAAACTCGATGTCCGGAATGTCCGCAATTAACCAAAATGGATGTGTCCTAAAAACACTATACCTGTCTGTAATGTCCACAATCAAAATTGAACTGTTCTTAGAACACACTCGATGTCCGGAATGTCCACAATTAACAAAAATGGAGGTGTCATAAGAACACTATACCTGTCCGTAATGTCCACAATCAAACTGGAACTGTTCTTAGAAAACAATCGATGTCCGGAATGTCCACAATTAACCAAAATGGAGGTGTCCTAAGAACAATATACCTGTCCGTAATGTCCGCAATCAAAATGGAACTGTTCTTAGACCACACTCGATGTCCTGAATGTCCGCAATCAAAATGGACCTGTTCTTAGAACATACTCGATGTCCGGAATGTCCGCAATTACCCAAAATGGAGGTGTCCTAAGAACACTATATCTGTCCGTAATGTCCGCAATCAAAATGGAACGGTTCTTAGAAAAACTTGATGTCCGGAATGTCCGCAATTAAGCAAAATGGAGGTGTCCTAAGAACACTATACCTGTCCGCAATCAATATGGAACTGTTCTTAGAACACACTCGATGTCCGGAATGTCCACAATTAACCAAAATGGAGGTGTCCTAAGAACACTATACCTGTCCGTAATGTCCGCAATCAAAATAAAACTGTTCTTAGAACACACTTGATGTTCGGAATGTCTGCAATTAACCAAAATGGAGGTGTCTTAAGAACACTATACCTGTCCGTAATGTTCACAATCAAAATGGAACTGTTCTTAGAACACACTCGATGTCCGGAATGTCCACAATCAAAATGGAACTGTTCTTAGAACACACTCGATGTCCGGAATGTCAGCAATTAACCAAAATGGAGGTGTCCTAAGAACACTATACCTGTCCGTAATGTCCGCAATCAAAATGGAACTGTTCTTAGAACACACTCAATGTCCGTAATGTCCGCAATCAAAATGGAACTGTTCTTAGAACACACTCATTGTCCGGAATGTCCGCAATCAAAATGAAACTTTTCTTAGAACACACTTGATGTCCGGAATGTCCACAATCAACCAAAATGGAGGTGTCCTAAGACCACTATACCTGTCCGTAATGTCCACAATTAAAGAGGAACTGTTCTTAGAAAAAACTTGATGTCTGGAATGTCCGCAATTAACCAAAATGGAGGTGTCCTAAAAACACTATACCTGTCCGTAATGCCGCAATCAAAATTGAACTGTTCTTACAACACACTCGATGTCCGGAATGTCTGCAATTAACCAAAATGGAGGTGTCCTAAGAACACTATACCTGTCCGTAATGTCTGCAATTAAAGAGGAACTGTTCTTAGAAAAAACTCAATGTTCGGAATGTCCGCAATTGACTAAAATGGAGGTGTCCTAAAAACACTATACCTGTCCGTAACTGTCCGTAATCAAAATGGAACTGTTCTTAGAACACACTTGATGTCCATAATGTTCGCAAATAACCAAAATGGAGGTGTCCTAAGAACACTATACCTGTCCGTAATGTCCACAATCAAAATTGAACTGTTCTTAGAACACACTCGATGTCCGGAATGTCCACAATTAACCAGAATGGAGGTGTCCTAAGAACACTATACCTGTCCGTAATGTCCACAATCAAAATGGAACTGTTCTTAGAACACAATCGATGTCCGGAATGTCCACAATTAACCAAAATGGAGGTGTCCTAAGAACACTATACCTGTCCGTAATGTCCGCAATCAAAATGGAACTGTTCTTAGACCACACTCGATGTCCGGAATGTCCGCAATCAAAATGGAACTGTTCTTAGAACACACTCGATGTCCGGAATGTCCGCAATTAACCAAAATGGAGGTGTCCTAAGAACACTATACCTATCCGTACTGTCCGCAATCAAAATGGAACTGCTCTTAGAAAAAACTCGATGTCTGGAATGTCCGCAATTAACCAAAATGGAGGTGTCCTAAGAACACTATACCTGTCCGCAATCAATATGGAACTGTTCTTAGAACACACTCGATGTCCGGAATGTCCACAATCAAAATGGAACTGTTCTTAGAACACACTGAATGTCCGGAATGTCCGCAATTAACCAAAATGGAGGTGTCCTAAGAACACTATACCTGTCCGTAATGTCCGCAATCAAAATGGAACTGTTCTTAGAACACACTCAATGTCCGGAATGTCCGCAATCAAAATGGAACTGTTCTTAGAACACACTCGATGTCCGGAATGTCCGCAATTAACCAAAATGGAGGTGTCCTAAGAACGCTATACCTGTCCATAATGTCCGCAATCAAAATGGAACTGTGCTTAGAACACACTCAATGTTTGGAATGTCTGGAATCAAAATGGAACTGTTCTTAGAACACACTCGATGACCAGAATGTCCACAATTAACCAAAATGGAGTTGTCCTAAGAACACTATAACTGTCTTTAATGTCCGCAATAAAAATGGAACTGTTCTTAGAGCACACTCAATGTCTGGAATGTCCGCAATCAAAATGGAACTGTTCTTAGAACACACTCGATGTCCGGAATGTCTACAATTAACCAAAATGGAGGTGTCCTAAGAACACTATACCTATCCGTAATGTCCGCAATCAAAATGCAACTGTTCTTAGAAAAAACTCGATGTATGGAATGTCCGCAATTGACCAAAATGGAGGTGTCCTAAGAACACTATACCTGTCCGCAACTGTCCGCAATCAAAATGGAACTGTTCTTAGAACACACTCGATGTCCGTAATGTTCGCAATTAACCAAAATGGAGGTGTCCTACGAACACTATACCTGTCCGTAATGTCCGCAATCAAAATGGAACTGTTCTTAGAACACAATCGATGTCCGGAATGTCTGCAATTAACCAAAATGGAGGTATCTTGAGAACACTATACCTCTCCGTAATGTCCACAATCAAAATGGAACTGTTCTTAGAACACACTTGATGTCCGTAATGTTTGCAATTACCAAAATGAAGGTGTCCTAAGAACACTATACCTGTCCGTAATGGCCACAATCAAAATGGAACTATTCTTAGAACACACTCAATGTCCGGAATGTCCGCAATCAAAATGGAACTGTTCTTAGAACACACTCGATGTCCGGAATGTCCGCAATTAAGCAAAATGGAGATGTCCTAAGAACACTATAACTGTCCGTAATGTCTGCAATCAAAATGAAACTGTTCTTAGAAAAAACTAGATTTCTGGAATGTCCGCAATTAACCAAAATGGAGGTATCCTAAGGACACTATACCTGTCCGTAATGTCCACAATCAAAATGGAACTGTTCTTAGAACACACTCGATGTCTGGAATGTCCGCAAATAACCAAAATGGAGGTTCCCTAAGAACACTATACCTGTCCGTAATGTCCACAATCAAAACGGAACTGTTCTTAGAACACACTCGATGTCCGGAATGTCCGCAATTAACCAAAAGGGAGGTGTCCTAAGAACACTATACCTGTCCGTAATGTCCACAATCAAAATGGAACTGTTCTTAGAACACACTCGATGTCCGGAATGTCCTCAATAAACCAGAATGGAGGTGTCTTAAGAACACTATACCTGTCCGTAATGTCCGCAGTCAAAATGGAACTGTTCTTAGAACACACTTGATGTCTGTAATGTTTGCAATTAACCAAAATGGAGTTGTCCTAAGAACACTATACCTGTCCGTAATGTCGGCAATCGAAATGGAACTGGTCTTAGAACACACTCGATGTCTGTTATGTCTGCAATTAACCAAAATGGAGGTGTACTAAGAAAACTATACCTGTTCGCAATGTCTGCAATCAAAATGGAACTGTGGAACTGTTCTTAGAACACACTCGATGTCCGGAATGTCCGCAATTAACCAAAATGGAGGTATCCTAAGAACACTATATCTGTTCATACTGTTTGTAATTAAATGGGACTGTCCACACTGTCCGTAGAACATCTACGCACATGCGCACCACACCCATAGGTCCTAGGAACATTTCGCTGTCACACTTTTAACTAGTTTGAGGACCTGAACACTGTCCATAGAACACCCGCGCGCATGCGCACAACCGACACTGCACATTTGGTGTCCTGCGGACAGCCGTCCCATTCGCGAACGTGTCCGTGACGTCATCATGTGACTGCACCCACACTGAACGTGTGTCCTGATTTGCGGATACTGTCTGGGTCCCCGAACATTTTAAAAGTACTTTTTTGGACAATCCAAGGTATTTTACAGTAAAGGTTCACCATTGCACATGTCCCAGACAATGTCCCTTGCAATCTACATACTTTTTGGAATTCTTTTAGCCTTTTTTTTGGTGTTCGAAGTGTCCGAGGACAGCCTGGGTGTTCGTGGAGCATGCACCAGCACCCCTATAAAAGGCCACACCCTAGAATTGCTCCTCATTGTGCTTCTGGCTACCTGACAGAGCACTGGTTCACACCTGCATTGACTGCCTGCATTGCTGGTGATTTCTGCCTGCTGTCTTCCAGATGGCATCCATGGCTGCTTCCGCTGCATCAGCACCCCCATCAGCACCCCCACCCCCTCCACCATCACCACCTCCCCAAGGGCCTGCAGAGGGGAACAGGCATGAGGATGTAGAGGAGATGGATGAAGAGGATGAGGTAGTGGAAGTCCCTGCTACCAGCACTCACCGTAAGTCTTGGGTGTGGCGGTTGTTTACCACTCTTGATGGAGTGCCAAAGTATGTGCGAATGAGGTCACCGGCAATCAGTGCAAAAGGGTGCTGAGTCGTGGGAGGCCTGGTTCGTACAGATTTGTTATGACATCAATGAAGCAACACCTAAGGTCGTTCCACAGTGGGGCTATTCGCAAGGTTGTACCTTGTGATAAACGTAGTAGGTTGAGTTCCTCTAAAACATCCTACGTTTCTACTCCTGTCACCACAAGAGACACTCCTGTGGGACAGCTCATCCCTCCAGCTGGCTCACAGGCCATTCATGATGCTGTTGACCCTTACCTTTCGAGAGTCACAATATTGTGTATGTACTGTGATGCAGTACTCTGCAGGGGGGAGAATCTTCGAGTGCTTTCAAGACTGCGGTCAAGGAGCACAAGAAGGTCTGCCCACTACCTGAATAAGGCCCACCCTACATCTTCCTCTCTCCACCTGCCCTTTCTTATCCCCGTGGTTGGTGTCCCTTCCTTACCCTCCTTTCCACTCCTTTCCTTGTGTGTCAAAAACCAAAAAAATATAAAACAACAAAAACCAAAAAACAAAGGCTCTTTTCAGAGCCTCATTTCACAGTTTAAAAATAGAAGTGACAAATAAATAGTGCAGGGCCCTGTGCATTTTTTAGGAGTCCGGGGACAGTCCGTGGACATTTATTTTTTGGGAGTGCTACCCTATCACAACCATTGCAATTTTCTATGGTAGGAAGTGGTAGCTCTGAAAATAGCCTTTTGGTGGTGTTTTTTTGTATTTCGAAAACTTCAAATGATTAACACCTACTGCAAAATGTATTGATGTTATTACAGAAAATGTTCCAATGCATTTTGTATATTTTGCAGAAAAATCTGATAGCCAGCTTAAGCAAGATGTACTCCATCTCTGCGAAAAATGTATGTGCTGCGAAACATAATATTTTCATTGTGAAAAGAGGACATACCAACATCTCTTAAAAAGGCACAAACAGCCTTATTGACATTGCACCTCGCTTTCTCCATTTGTGGACCAAATGAAGAAGAACGCAGCCACATTTGTCTTTGCGCAATACGATAAAAAATGACTTGGGAATTTGGAAATATGTCCATGACCTTCCCAAGTCCTTCTTTCATTGCAAATTGCAAAGAAATTCCAGACGCATGTCCTAAACTGTTCCCTCCACAGTGAATTATAATTATGTCTGGATGACGCTGTGTCTCCAAAGTAGCACAGAGAGGTACCAAATCCAGCCACTTCATTCCATGCACTCCATGCCAGTGCACTTCCACATGAGGGAATCCAAGATGTGCAGCTACTCCACAGCGGTCTGCATGTACCTCCAACCAATGTATCCATGAGTCTCCCAAAATCCAGATAATCTGTTTTCTGAAATACACAGCCATAGCTATCTGTTCTTCTCTCAGGAAAAAGACTTTCTGACAAACTCTCTCCTTACACAACACACCCAGTAAACTTTATTGACCAATCCCTTGCTCTACTCTTTCTCATTTTCATGCCTCTCCACCCCAAAATCCCTGTATGTAATACATGGTGGCCGCAGACAACCGCCATGTCTGTGGACATATCGAAAATCTGAGCGTGATGAATTTAAATTTAAATAATGCACCACATTTCCCCTTTGAGGGTAGCTCTGAAAAGAGCCCTTTTTTGTGTTTTTGCAGATGCTTGACAGACATCAGTTATTTGTTTTTTTTTCTTACTTTACTCCTAAAATCTTCACATAAGCTTCTCCAAAGCAACCCTTGCATTCCAAAACAGCATGGCATTTCCCATAAAAGATAAAGAAATGCCATCTTCTTTAAAATAAACAGCATTACTGGAATCAATATTCTCATTATTACAGAAGAACATACCAGCCTAAGCATGAAAGCAAACATGCCTCAGTTGATTGCACACCTAGCAATATTTTGCTGAGGACAAAAAACAGAACTATTGTCCCATATTGCCCTAGGTACTAAACCAGAAAAAATAACTTTGACATTTGGAAGGACGTTCATTATTGCTTGAACCAAGTGTTCCAAACCTGCCAACAAAGTAGGGGCACTGACATAGCCCACATGCAAAGCACCACAGTGCAAAACTACCACATGGGTACTGTTCACCCTACCCATATCTTCCCAAATGTGTACAATTCCCTGTACATTGCAATCAGGCACAATGCTCCACACCACATTCACTTCTTTAACATCAAAATAGTTTTCCACATTCCTGCATTTAGTATACTGCTCCAAACCATGCACAAATATATCTCCAACCACCAACACCCTGACTTTCTCTACCTCTGCCATCTTCACTACACACAGCCTCTTTCAACACAAATCCACAACCTCAGCATCTGATTGGCTAATCCCTACAGTCCCCTTTCCATGCTGGCTTTGCTGGAAAACCCCGGATGTGGCACGTCCTGTCGGCAGACAGCCGCGTTGTCCACGGTGCACGTAACTCTTAGATAGCCATTCTACCATTTCCATTTCACTCTCTGTGCCATTCCCTCATTGGATACAGCTAAGGAGTCACACAACCATCCACCAATCACATCCAAGACCTCCACATCTAACTCTATCATCATAGTGCAGCACTTCGAATGTACTGTTGATCACTCTGAGTACAAGTCTCATATCATTGGAAAGCACCTACTACATAAACTACTGTACAAGTCTCCAAAATGTCTACTTGCAGCTGCATGCATATCCACATGCATGAATACAAACTACAGGTATGCATATTGTCTGCACAGTACATGTACCGCTCTTATAAATGCATATAAACAGAGTAACTGCAACTTAACCTGTATAACCTATAAAATGAAATCACTGTTATTTTTCCCATCTGCTATAATCAACTGTCACTTCCAAACCTGTCTGCTGTCTATTTATTTTTACACACAAAGCTATCTAAAAAATGTAATTTAATATTAAAAGATGGGAGAAATAACAGTATAATTGTAGAAAACACTTAGTAGTGTATTATAAAATTACACACAGCCAGGATAAGTTCATGCATCTTTATACACTCACACAGATAGACACTATCATTAAAAAGCTCCCAGCTGAAATAACACCACTGCCTCTATATACATCACATCCTTCTGCTTTATTACCTACACCTTCACAAATGCATACATTCCATGCTTTTCTATACAGTTTCTGCCATTTATCCTATAAAAAAAGCAAAATAAGTATATCATTATTTCTTCTATCTCCTAACATCCAATAACACAGCCTTAAGAAACCAAGTGAGTTTCATACACCTAGTATTATACTCATTTGCAAAGCATGTTGAACTAACAGATTGTAAGTAAAATATAAAGGCTGCACATAGTCAAAGGAAACTGCATGCACACACTATGTTCAGTTATCAAACAACAATACTACTATAAAAACATAAAAATCAATGTCTAAATTAACAACAGTGCTATAAACACACACAATTACTAACTTCTTTATTTTACAATTGCAGTAAAGACCACTCTCCTGAAAAGCAGCAGCATCTGAAGTACAAACAACAACTCAGAAGAAACCTGCTCATTCCAAACAAAGGAAGTAAGTGCAATACTACCATAATGTTCTAACTGTTACTCAAACACACTGTGGGGTTGATTCATGGAATTTGTGTGCCGAAAAACCGGGTTTTGTGTGCCATTCTTCCCACAAATCCCGATTTGTTAAACAGGGATTGCGGGTATTATGGCACACAAATCCCTGTTTTTCGGTGCACAAATTCCATAAATCGGCCTCTAAAATGTTAGTATTGCAGAACAAAGAACTGCTTTAATTCTATACCATTAGATTTAGTATTAGTGCTTCTCATCGCCACTAGCTTACTTTGTATTGTCATCTGGACCACAGTATAGTAACAAACAAATACAAGAATGGCCTTCCCAACTAGTTGTAGCTGCCCATTGCACAATCAAACACTTCCACATACTTCCTTACCATCATACTCAGACACTCAAGCACACAGCACACATACATTGCAGAACAGCCCAACCCATACCTTCTTTTTTCCAACAGACCCCAAAGAATGCCTACCAAAAGCAAGTCTGTAGAAAGCAACGCAGACGTAGAGCAAATTAAAATAAGTGTCCAAAATAAGCATCTATATCTAGCAGAATTTGAACAAAAACGTTCAAACAAAAGATCTAATAGAGTCATTAAGCGAAACAAAACAAGCTTCCAGTACAAAAACTTTGCCTCCTCTTTCAAAATGTAAAATAAAACAGAAAGTGATTAACAAAAATTCAGCTACCACTACTGCTAACACTGCTCCTATAAATCTTGATGTAGTGGCAAGTAACCATACCAAAAGAAGTATTTTACAAAAATAATTCTGCTAGAGAGTCCTTCAGAATCTTATAAAAACAGGAGAGAAATCATGCACAGCCCTTAAAAGCTACCATAGAAAATGTATCTTAGACACTCTCATAGACAGTGCAATCCTTCTCAAAAGGAAGTTATTTATTTTAGTGTTAAACAGAATGAAACCGCTAATAAAACTAACTACTAAACTACAAAAAAGACTTCTCAATAAACGGAATATCAACAAAAATAACTTCTTAAATATCTCTGGAGGTGAATGGAGCCACACCAGGAGCACAGAACCATATTTCATTGAAGAAGCATACAAGCAAAATCAAACAAACACAATTGCCATACATAGCAGTGGACGAGGATATGAAAAACCTAATGATACCATAATGGAACAAGAAATGCTGCTTACAAAAATATCCCCAAAAAACTCAGTATCATCTCTCCATCCAACTGAACCAAAACGTCCAGTATACAAATGGCCGTGCACGTCAATGTGTAAAATTGCCAAAAAATCTTTCAAATCTTTATGCCAGTTCCTCAATCAGTATGTGAAAGGCAAAGACCAATTCAAAATGAAACTACTACAAAATATGGATACGTGTCCAGTGTGCAAATACACAGGACTACAAGGACATTCATTAGCCTGCATTTCAGAACCTATTTGCAAAAGCACCTTCCAACATATCAAAATGATATCAACACATATAAGAAATATAGTCCAAAAACTGTACTATGCTATAAGTCCAGCTTTAGCATTAGGCAATTTAAATAACAAGCTTCTACATGGTACAGCCAAAGACATACTCGAAGAAATAGAGCATATCCAGAGAAAATATTTTGTAAGTGAAAGCCACTTACAAAATGCAATAGCTTTAAAACAGACTAGGAACAATTGTACAAATGGCAACCTTCTACTACACACATACAAAAAATAAATACTAAAATTTAAATGTACATCTGCTGAAGTACCAAACCATGTGTGTGTGTGTTGCAGCAGAACTTTTTTATAAAAGTAGCACACAAATTGTAGACAAAACAAACAAAATAGAAGACAATGAAGATTCCCAATGGTTAGAATTAGCTCTCTACCTTATAGCAGAAAACATATATGAAATAAATGACCCCTTAATACTTTGAAGTTACTGCACTGCAAAACTTGACAACAACCAAACTCCTTCATGTGCTATCACAAATAACTTGGAATTATTCCCACTACCAAAACCCCTGCAACAACTCAATTTATATGAGACCATCATAATTCAAACAGTGCACCCATTTCAAGCAATAATATGCCTTCAACCAAAAACAGCAAAATTATCTCCCTCTGAATTAGTGAAAGGCATTTGTGGCAAAGTAGTTTATTTACAATTAGATCTGAAAGAAAATGTACACACTCTGGGAGTTGAACATCCAATAGATTAATCTTTAATTATCTTAGTAAATGGTGTACCTAAAAATGACAAAAACATTTGACAACAACTCCTAGACTTACATAAAGTTAGACAAGCCTTGCAATATCTAAATGACAATAATGAATACTACAAAGTAATTAACATTGAAGAAAACCTGAGGGAAACCACTGAAATAATTCAAGAGTCACAAGGAACGGTCAATTTGAACTTCTAGATCCTGCTACAGTATCCAATATTTTAGTCCATTATACAATTCATCCATTACACTCTAAAGACACCATAGATGATGCACTAGAAACGTACCAAATGCAACAAACCAAAGGATGACCAATCAGCATATGGGGAAAAAGTATAGAAGCACATGCTTTTCCTCCACTCTTTCCTACTGGGAAAGGAGGAAGGTACGATGATAGATCCACTCAGATAACAGCATCAGAATATCGCTTGTTACGAATGTATTCTGAAGATCCCAAACTTAGACAAAATGTGGAATACATATTCCACATACTTTTTGAAAGTGAACTAGCAACTCTATGCCATGCAGTTGCACACACATTGAAATCAGGTACCCATTTTCAAAATATGTCAGCTACGCAATTACTACAAAAAGTGCAAGAAAAAGATGAGGTTCTACAATCAAGCATAACAAATCTATTAGCAAACATGCGTTGTAAAAAAGAATTCTGGTTCCGACGTCACAGAGATGTACGTTGTATGATAAGAAACCTTGGCCCACTCACTTGGTTTGTTACATTAAGTTGTGCAGAATATGCATGGGAAGATTTACATGATTTCCTACGCATATCAAACAAAAACAAAACAAACATAAATATACTAACACCTGAAGAACTCTGCTCTCTAGATCCTGTTAATGTTTGAAGATATTTCCATCATCGCTTCATTACCATGCTACACTTTATTTGTAATAAAACTTTTCCTCCCCTCGGAGAAGTGCAACACTTCTTTTGGAGAAAAGAATACCAAGCCAGAGGAACATCACATATCCACATGCTTTTATGGATAAAAGATGCTCCTCAATTTGGTCAAGGCAGTGATGCCACTGTTTTACAGTTTATTGAAAAATGTGTCACTTGTGAAATTCCTTCACAAACAACAAATAGTGATCTTCATGCACACATTTTACAATTTCAAAGACACAAATGTGGGAAATATTGTTGCAGCAAATACAAAAACGAAGGGAAATACTACACCAAATGCCACTTTGGTTTCCCTAGACCGGTTACAGCAATAGGTCAAATAAACAACTTCATTTCTTCAGTTAGACATAGTGTTAAAGGTATATCACCTAAGAACACATATTACATAAAATTAACAGAAGAATGAGAAGAATCAAAATATATCAATGATTACAATGCAATCATTGCCCTCTAATGGAATGTAAACATAGATGTGCAGTACATTGCAGACAATTCCACTGCAGTTGCATGATATAGTACAGCCTACTTAACCAAAGCAGAAAAAACAGAGCTTCAAGACCTCTGGGATGACCTATCATCGGACAAAACACTGTCTCAGAAATTGTACAGCTTAGGCATAAAAATGCTCTCTCATAGAGAATATGGCTGCTATGAAGCTGCAGACCGTTTAACCGGTACTGCTTTGTATGGAAAATCTGAAAATGTAATATGGCTAAGTCTTGGTCCTGTTAGATCTAGAAAAAGAGTTCTCAAATTATACACGGACATAGAAACAATAGCCAAAAATGATCCCAACAGCCAAGACATTTTGAAAAATGATTTACTAGACACATACTACCCAGGAGTATCTCTTTGGAAAACATGTGTCTAAACCACATAGCCCAAAACTTCACATACAAAATAATATAAAAACAGATGACAACAAAGGTAGATACAGAGTGACAAATTGTGAAGGCAGCATAGTGAAACTTACCAAATGAAGCTTAATTAATTATATCAAATTGTCATTAAAAACTCCTCAACATAAAGAACTATATCACATGTCCCTGCTACAACTTTTTAAACCATGGAGAAACGAAGAAGAGTTACTAGATATCTATGACTCCTATGAAGTCACTTTCCAAGCAAATGAAAGCACTATAACAGATGTACACTTTACACAGTACAAAACAATGTTGCAAAATGAACAGCAACACGAGGAAGAACTCCATGCCCAACTAGATAAGGACACTCCCGACAGTAGTCAACCTTCTGTAACAGGAAGCCAAGAACCTCTGGGACAGCCACTAATAGAAAATGAGGCAGAATTAGCTTTGACAGAAGTAGAAAACACCATGGGCCTCATTACAAGGTTGAAGGTAGCCATGGAGCTATTAGCTCCATGGCTGCCTCCAAAACCCTTCCGACTCCGCCCTGGTGAATGGAGCAATTACGGTTCCATTCCGAGGTCGGAGGGACCGGTAATTCCCCATTCACCAGGGCCATTCACCATTCCCATTTGAGCCCCCATAGGGCTTAATGGGAATGGGGAAGGTGCTAATAACGGTACCACAAATTGCGGTACCGTTATTAGCTCTAGAGTCCCTTTGCGGGTCCCGTCCTTAACGCCTGCAAAAACCAGGACCCACAAAGGGAACTCGTAGTAGGGAGGTAAGGGATTACCGGCACCAGTGCCCTTACCGGTGCCGGTAATCCCTTACCTCCCAACTCGTAATGAGGCCCCATGTCTCACTATGAAGAAGATACAGAAGACTTAACTGTACTGAAATCAAAACTGAACAATGAGCAGCGTAGCATTTTCCAAGAAGTAACAAAACAAATTGAACATGGTGTACAACATGAAAATAAAAAGTGTACCTGCCAAAATTATAAACCTATACTGCTATATGTCAGTGGTGAAGCTGGTTCAGGAAAAGCATTCTTAATCAAAATCATCAGCAGGTTCCTTCAACAATTGACAAACAACAAACGGTCAGCTGTTGTAACTGCCCCCACAGGTTTAGCTGCCTACAACATAGGCGGTGTCACTTTACACCGATTACTACTCCTTCCAGTAGAACACCAAAACAAATTAGATTATTACAAACTTTCTACAGAAGCTGCAATGTAACTATGTTTTGAAACAAATGAAAATGTAACTAATAGATCAAGTGAGCATGGTCTCCAGCCTAATGTTGGCTTTGATTCACCTCAGATTGCAAGAAGTACTCAAAACAGACTACGAAGAGCTCTTTGGAAGAAAACACATTATTGTTTTCGGAGATCTTCTTCAATTAACACCAGTGAAAGGTGAACCTATTTTTAAAAACTTAGGGCACAAACTCTGCCGTAAAACTGTTGGCAGCATAGGAAACGTCAACCTTTGGCAACATTTCCAATAAAGAGAATTAACAGAAAACATGTGCCAGTCTGCAGACCACACATATGCCAACATTTTAAAAAGTATTAGAGTTGGTGTACTATCTCAAGAAGCACAATCAATATTAAAAACCTGGCACATCCATGCACTCTATGGCCATAACTGATGTGCTACTGATGTCATGGAAAAATTAGCACACAAAAATGTCAATTGTATGTCCTTGATGCCAACTCTTGCAAGCTGTTCAAAATTCAATGAAACAATGTTGAAAAAAGAAATGCAACCAATAATTGAAATTTGCTACACAGACACATTTGACGTACATGGTATGACACTACCCATGTATCAACAAGCCACAACAAGACTAAATACCTAAGAAAACTCTATCTACAACACAGCTGGTTTGGAGAAAATATTAAAATTATCTTTAAACTGTAGAGTAATGCTTAAACGTAACCTTGACGTGGAGCAAGGACTAGTTAATGGAGCACTTGATACAGTTGTAGGCTTTCAAACAAGTTAAAAGGATAGGACGTTCAACAGCCGATTCCTTCTTTTCAAAGATATGTATGTACGCAGAGAACAATTTCCTCTAACTCTAGCATATGCAGTCACTATTCACAAATCACAAGGTCTTACCATAGATATAGCATTGATAGATATTGGGAACACAGTCTTTAAAGAAGGCATGAGATAAATAGCACTATCACGCTTTCGTGCACTTGACGGTCTATTTCTAATCAACTTTGATGCAAGTAAAGTAAAAGCTGATATTCTTTGCATTCTAGAATACAATAGACTACGTTCACTGTACACCCCGTCTAAAAACCTATCCTGTTCCACAAAAAGCAAAACGTTGTAAATGAAAATACTTCAAACAGAAACACAACAGGATCTCACTGCAAATCCTCCAAAGTGAGTAAAAGAAGCTAATTCTTCATCTATTACTACAACCAAAGAAGAATCTACTACTCAAAGTAACTCAGGTAATTCTTCAAAGAAGCAACACACACCCCGAAGAAATTTCTTGGACACAGAACTATCAGGTCCATTCAAATTTTCAAATATAACTGGTGTAAATTGCCATACAAATGTAGCAATAAATATTCTATTCCATTTGCCACCAATTGTTGACAACATCTACTTACACAATACAGACCAATTGCGTTTGCAAATGTTAGTCCTTCAAAGAAATGAAACCAACAATCCTGACAACACCTACAGTGTTCATGGAATAAGACAAGAATTGGACTACTGTGCTGGAATGGTCAAATTCACTATAAACTCACAAGAAGATCCACAAGAATGTCTAATGTACTTACTACAAGTACTGTAAAACAAAAACATACATATACATGTGGATACATACATGAACTCTCTGCAACCATGTGGCACAGGAATAAATCCCTAATGAACGCTTTGTTTATGTATCAATACCTAACTGTGAATCCGTTTCAATTCAGCAACTTGTACAAAATGCAAACCATAGCATATTACGTACTACCTGCAATTCAGATAATCGCTCCACCTTACAAATGCAAACACGTAGTAAATACATAATACTAATGCTTTTACATTACAATGCAGATGGTACCAAAAACAACTGCAAGCTGACTGGATTCACACATGGTCAAGTATCACTTGGTAAGAAAATCTTCACAACAATAGGTATAATCTACAATACAGGAGCCACAACCAATGCAGGTCACTACACTGCATATATAAAAAAGAATTGTGGATGGTTCGAATGTAATGATAGTACCATTACTCTAAAGCAGAGATTACCAGCAAATCTTATAAATGCTTATTTAATATTTTTAAAACCAACATTTTATAACTAATCTGTGCATAAACATTAACAAACCTTCAATTAGAAAACTATAAACAGTTAGAATACGCCATCAGATATCTAAATGCCTGAAGATTCTGCAACAACCAAACAGATAAATCAATACTACTAAAATATAAGAAGAAATAAACAGAATACGCCAACACGTATCTAACTGCCCCATAAATCTGCAACAACCCAACAGATAGATCAATGACTTTAAAGTATAAATAAAAAACTATAACCAGTTTGAATATGCCTACAGGTATCTAACTGCCCCAAAGAATCTGCAACAAGCCAAAAGATATAATATTAGCATAAAATTACAAGTAAACATAGAATACACCAACAAGTATCAAACAGCCCCAGAAATCTGCAACAAGCCAACAGATAGAACATTAGCCAGAAACAACAAATAAACAATGAAAACAAAGAAAGAAATATATTATACCCTAACAAATAAAGTTTTTTTTAATCCAGCCTGGATTTGTTTTCCCACAGACCCAATGATTTAATAAACTAACACAGAAATTGAGCAGAATTGCACAGTACACTGGTTTGTAAACTACTAAATATGAGGTTCGAAATAATGCAGACTTGTCTGTTATGCAATGCAATAACTCATTATGAACTAACTACGCTAACATGATCTTTTCTTTTATCACAGAAATTGAAAAAGAATATCTGCTCCAGTTACCCAAGTCATGAAGAAAATATATCCAATCACAAAAAAACAAACAGTAAGTATATAATAATTTTTTTTATTTTTTTTTATTTGATATAGCTGAACAAGTCAACTTTTCAAAAGAAAATTACAAGCAGAAATGAAACAAATTATCACATTTCATTCACATATACTTATTACAATAGCCAAAATTAATAAAATCTTAACATAGACAAAAAGGCATCTCAAATATTAACACATGATAAAACATGAAATATCAACTTATAAAACAATGATAAAGTTGTCTTTTTTTTTGTCAATTTCAACAAACTCAATTAAGTTTACAGCTTCACAACCTAGTCACATGTCGAATTACAACTTGATTTCAGACATAAGAATGACATCTAAGTAATGCACTATGGCTTTTATAACAGAAAATTTAATGTTAGATATTAGTGAACTCCAGATCTGGTTATTCATCTGCTTCATAATTCAAATTTAACAAACTAGCGAATAAAATTTCTCTTGGCCCCGTTAGTTTTTCGCAAGATACTACCAGATGCTGGAGTGTCTCCTTTTCATGTGGCAATTCACAATATCGATAAAAATTCATTTTTTCTGGAATCATCTTACGCCTAGCAAGGACCTCTCTCGTAAGGCAAAGATTTAACCTAACTCGCAAAAATGTGTTCCGTATGTTAGCAGACGGACATTTCAAAAGATAAGCTGCCAGTTGGCCCAGATATTTATTGCCAACGTTCTCAGGCTTGAAATCCCTATATATTAGACAGGATTCTCTATTTTTTATCCATGCCCATTTGTAGAACTTAGTTTTAGCACGCAGCGGGTTTTCTAACAAAAATGTGACCGTTATTTCTGCATCGGCCATGATGTTCACTACACAGGACCGCCATGCCAAAGGGAAAGCATGAGTTGATGAGGCCAGCTGGTGTCCAATGATGCTCAAAATACTGTTAGTTTCCAAGCCCAACAGACACTTACGGAAAAAACCACACATTTGCCACTTCACTCTCCAGGCCACTGAGTTTAAGCCTAATTCATATCGCAGAATTGGAAAAGGTGTACAAGTCGGAAGATGTAATATCGATTTCCAAAATCATGCTTCCAACTTATTCCACATTTCATCATAGGTGTAAAGCATTGACTCGACACCATAAGTTAAAACTGGAATAACTTTATGTTCATAGAACTGTATGATATGCTTGAGGGTACATTTCCCATATTGTAAATTTCCCATATTTGTAAATAAGTATTCTAGCCTGTGAAATCAAAGTAGATAACTTAGATTGTAGATTGATCAAGAAGAGAGTGTCCCTGACAGTATTTTGTACAGTCAGGCCTAGATATTTGTAATCAAGCACTTGTTTTAAGGACACATCTCCAATGGACCAAGTGCAGTTGTAATTCTACTTTTCGATTGATTTTTACATACAAGAACTTGTGATTTGTCAAGGTAGTGAAGTGGGAGAATGGAAGACCAGGCTCCCGTCCTTCACCTCTCGCGCTTGGCCTAAAGGGTCACGACCCAGACACCCGCCACGAGAAGAGTTTGTCCATTTACCAGACGACCAGATACCCTGGTACAGGAACATACGGATGTGTCAATCTGCCTGCCCAGCAGCCCGCACTAGCCACGCCGACACCTGCGGCACGGACCAACTAGACTAAAATCTACACGTCGTTAGAGATGCCATGACGACCTAGCTAACGGTTAAGCACACCTGTGCAAATCTACACACTGGACACTCCCGCACCAAACTACACGGAGAATATACCCAGTGCTATGACTTAGGCGACAGACATACTCACGGACGTGCATCTTTATTATTTTCTACATAGGCTTTCAAAATGCAGAAACGCAAGACGCGTCATGAACTCATCTAAAAAGCTTGCTCACGCTTCTCTTAAAACCAGTTGTCACCATGAGAAATATAATGAAGACATGATACTGGTCTTGAAACTATATGGTACTGTAACCTAAAGCACCTGTGCACCAGACGGACCCACTTAGACACTAGGCCTAAGTAGGCCGCAAGCAAGAGCTCCCGTGGACATTAACAAAACAAGAGTCAGGTTGCTGATCCTGCAGAATGAGCCCGGCGAAGCAACCAGCCAAGGTCGCAATGTTGCAAACTCACATTCCAAAAGCCAATCATCAAGGGCACGATGTTGCAACCTCGCACGCCGCGCACCAACGTTAAAGTCACACCTACAAATTAAACCAGACACACAGTGGAAAAACAATATTAATTGTGCAGAATTATGCCTCAAACACGGTCTCTCCTCACGTGACCAAGCCGAACCTGACATGATGCCAAGCCCAGGAGAAAGAAAGCGTCTGGATCTCTCGTTACAAGACATAAGCAGATACAACTAAAAAGGCTCAATGGACATCTGCGACAGTGGGAGCAGCCAGCCCTCCAGCTATGAATAAATCCTCACATTGTCTGCACGTACCCATAGTGAAACATTGTTGCAAATGACAGGTACACCGAGAGCTGGGAACAGCGATGGTCCCAGGCTGGGGAGCTCGCGGGCGCACCAATCAGAACATGGGGCTCCTATCACTGACGCCATTAGCTTTAACCAATCATCAGGGGTCTCCATGCAACAATTCTCATGTATCTAATTGTAGGGACAACCCAGATATATCACCTGACTAGCCCTCGACCACTAACATTGTTCTCTATACGTGTGCTATACTAACCCTACCACTCGAGTAACCAATTAAGAGTGGCAATAGGTTTTTTACTAACTTTTCAATGTGACGCAAGTAGCGCGTCATAATACAGTAAAAAGGGCCTGCGAGCCCCACCATTGTGTGTGTGTCAGGACGGACGCGTACGCTCCTTGACCCATCCCTGCCGTTTTTGTCCAATAAACAGCAGGGTCACCTTGTTTCTTGTGTGTGTCTCATACTCTGTCTCATCTGGGATATACGGGAGGAGTTGGGGCCTCCCTGCCCGGAGGTCTGCGGACGGCCCGGCCGACCCCGGCAGAATTTCCCCCCGACAAGTTGGAGGCACTGCTGAGATCTGTTTAAGATCGACTTTTTATTTTTACTTTTTCCAGGCACTCCCGTTGTGAGGAGGCCCGGCGGCGCGGCCCCCTCTGCCGTTGCCCCCTTCTGAGGACTACAGGACCATCGCGGAGCTGCGAGAAGACCGGACAGCGCAATCCGGATATTGGCCCTCGGGAGCCGGTTGAGAAGTATCCCGCCCGCGGTTGGCGAGTGTCCAGACGTGGTCCAGACGAGGGGAGGTGGCGAGCCGCTTGGAGGGGTGCACGCAGTCGAGCGGCCCTGCATCGAGAGAACTTGGTGAGCATGACACGCACAACAAGCAATGCAAAATTGTGAGGGAGGGGGGAGGAAGTAAATAAGGGAGGAGGGAGGTGTTGCACAGGTGCGCGAAGGTTTAACAACTTAGTGTTGGCAATGGAATGAATGGTAGCGAAACGAGTGCGAGAGCAGTCGGCTACGTCACGCGAAAGAGGGGGGCGGAGCACGAAAACATCACGTGCGGCCGCTCGTAGACACTGATTGGCCTAAGTCGCGACTACGTGTAAGGGTGGGTGTGTGTGGTTTCCTACGATTTGGCATTTATTGATCAATGAGTAGATGAGGATCCCTATTGTTCGAGCAAGAAACTCGATAGGTAGATGACGTTTCCCTGTCGGCGGTAGCTAGCTAGTTGCCCAATACGGAAGATAATTGGCTGGTTAAGCCCTCCTGTTGAGGGGCGTATCACACGTGAGGCGACGCAGCTGGCGCAGTCCGATTATATTATTGATTTGATTACCTTGTTCCAGGAGTGACAGGAAGACAGCTGTAGGGTTAACGCGGGTAGATTGCAAGTGTCTTTTGAACTTAAAGAACATATGAAGAACTTACCAGTAGCTCGAAGAGATCGGTGACGTCACCAGTAGGGCTTTAATAGGATACCGCGAGCATAAGGCACATTGGTTTTGAGAGTGGTGGGGAAGAGAAATATGATAAGGGGGCGGACAAGGAGATAAATGGTAAACGAGTGGATCGGGGAAAGGAGAAGGGGAGAGGGGCATGGCTGCGCACGGAGAACGCCGGCCACGGCAAGTGTAAAAGGGGGAGGAGAACGTAGAAACAGGACGACTGTATAAGAGCGTCGTAAGGGGTACGCAGCCGCAGGGGGCTGCGTGCGCTTCGGCCGCAGGGGGCCGTAAGGGTATTGTATAAAGAAAGAAAGACAGAAGGGAATATACAAATGTAAAACCCCATATATATATTTTTTATTATTGCATAATTGTGTCAAAGGATTGTCGTAAGTCCCCAACCTTACGGGGCCAGGTAAACAATATAAGGTTGTATATTGTAAACGGCTAGTGAGATACACTGCTACCAGATAGGGGAAGGGTAGCAAGTGGGGCGCTACTATGTCATACGGGACAGGGTCGGCAGGGTGGGGGAACACCCTCACTACCCCACTACAACACATATGCACCACACTGCCACCCCATAGGGAGAAACTAATTAAGTACAGCATAGAATGGACCCAGGGGACGGATAACAAAATGCTAACACCATGGCCGCCTAATGGTAGTTTCGATCCATATGCCCAACATTCACTGCTAAACCATCTGCACAATACATACAAGGGGAAGAAGTTGGCAAACCATGTGGAACTTATGGAGGATGTTCCAGGGGTCCCGACCAGGACCAAATGGAATGTTCACTATGGGGGAAACACCGGAAGAAAAGGAGATTAAGAAAGAAGGAGAGGATGGGAAAAAGGGGAGTGAAAGCACAAAGAATACGGGGAACGGAGGAGAGGGAGGAGAAAAGATTGATAAATCAGATGACATAAAAAAGGAACCAAGCAACGAGATACCCATAACACCGGGAGTGAAAACAGAGGGAGGGGGGTTGTACCCTTTAAGAGAATTAGGAGAACTAGAAGGAGGACAGTTAAGGGCGGCTGAAGGATACTCTAAACCGGCATACAGCCCTCCACCATATGTGGCTCATAGGAAGATGCCAGTGGGGGAGGGGAGGATTGGAGAAGAGCAGACTGTAGAGATAGGAAATGATGAGTGGGTAGCTGCACAGATATTATTAAAATTACGAGGTTCACTAACTGGAGAAGAGAGGGAGGTAGTAAAGAGAACAGACGAGGATAGTGCCAGAGAGAGTGAAATGAGGGGGGAGGAGCTATTACGGCAAAAGGAAGAGATTTTGGAGGAAAGATTAGCAAAGCTAAGGGATGAGCAGAATGAATTGATCAAACAGCTCGAGAGGGAGGAAAGAGAGAGAGTGAGGAAAAGGAAAGAAGGTAAGAACGAATTGGAAAAATTAAGGGAACGAAATGAGGAGCAAAGGAGAGAAGCTGAAAGGGTAAAAGCAGCAGCAGACAGGGTATCAAGAGTAGTGCTGAGAGAGAAGAAGAGGGAAGAAGAAGAAAAAGAAAAGGAAATGGCAATATGGAAGAGGAGGTTACTATCAGAGACAGCTAAGAAATATGAAGAGGGGAAGGTAATAGAGAGTATAGTAGAAAGAGAAAGGGTGAAATGGGAAAGGAAGAAAGAGGATGAAAGAATATTGGAACAGATGAGCAATGAAGTGATGGAGGAATTGAAAAGGAAAAGGGAGGAAAATAGTAGGGAGATGGAGGAGAGAAGTGAAGGGGGAAGAGAAGAGAGGAGTAGGGAGAGTGAAAGATGGGGGGATGTATATAGAAGCAGAGAAGAAGCGACAACATCAGCACTAGGGGGAGCAGTTGGTAACAGAGAAAAAGAAGAAATAGACCTAATAGACTTACAAACAGTAACAATAAAAGGGAAAAAGACAGAGTGGGGGATGCCATTTATGAATGATTTTTGTAGTGAGGAGGAAGAAGGAGTGGAGAGGGAAGGAAGAAAAAGTGAAAGGGAAAGCTTAGATAAGCTATACCTCACTCGAACGAACATAGACTCGAGGAGCTGGAGAGAAGTGAGGAGGGAGAGCAAGGACTAGTGGAAAGACAAACCCATGAAACAACACCATCCCCATCCCCATCACGCCCTCCCCCATCGCACCCTATATGCTCAACCACCTCACGCTCGCTGCGCAGAATAAAGCTCGCGCCCTTCATAGACGAACTGACACCCTATGCATGTCGGCTTAGAGACCTCCCTAGTCGCAGGCAGGACAGACGAATAAACACGCCCACATTAAATACTCGAAATGACGGAAGGAGGGGAAAGGATGGAGAAGAAGGAGTTAAGAGCAGGGGTAATAAGGACGAAATTGAAGATGTAAAAGAAACGGAAGAGGAGGACGGGTGTGAGGACTCGATATTATGGAACATAAAGGGTGACACAAGACACAACTTAATGCCACTGTTAGAGAGAGGAGGGGTTAGACCACAGTATGTCCCTTGGAAGCATACAGATAAGGAAAATATAAAATGTAGGCTTCCATCATTAAGTGGAGGTGCGGGTAAGTGGATATATGAAATGGAAAAACACACCGCAGGACAGAAACTAGCAGTAGGAGATGTAAAGGGCCTGTTAATATCAATATTGGGGGATAGAGCGGATGACATTTGGAAAAGAGCAGGATTTCATGGGGTAACAATAACAAACACATCCCATGATGGGGCACCATTCGCAAACTGCAGACATGCACTATGGCAGGCACTGAGAGTACAGTACCCAGACACATCAGACATAGGAGCAATTACTTCACGTAAGATGCGTGAGAATGAGGATCCTGTTGATTATATCCAGGATATCCAAGAGAAGTGGCGCATGGAAACTAGAGAGCAATGGGATAAAACACCAGCAATATTCTATCATATACTAGTACAAGGGCTCCCAGAAGGAGTTCAGAAACAACTAAAGAAAGTAGTGGGAATGGAAGCAAAACCATGGCCAGAAATACAACTGACTATAGTACATCACTGCAGGACATGGCAAGGAAAAATGAAACAAAAGGAAGAGGACAGGAAAACAGAAGAGGCTAAACTAGTACAGAAAAAACTTACTAAATACACAATGGAAGGGGCACTAATAACTACGCCCACACCAATGGCCCAAAGCCCCACACAAGTAGTGGCTGCACAAGATCCCGCCCAAATAGCACCTTCACAGACTATAACACAACAAGTGCCGCCACTGCAATTACAAACACTAAACATGGGAGGAGGGTACCCAATGCAAGGAGCTGGGTATCATAATTATAACAGGGGGAGAGGAGGATTTATGAGAGGGAGAGGATACGGATATAACACCCAACAGCAGGTGGGAGGACTTAGAAATTCCTACCCCACAGGACAACCAGTATACCAGGACAACACATGGAGCTTCCCATGGCAAAACAGGGAACCACCCGTGTGTTGGAGTTGTGGATTATTAGGACACATGTCACGCACGTGTAGGGTCAGGCCAGGAACACCAGCATGGAATGAACAGGTACAACCTAGGACCTCACAAGAACAGCAGGGCATACAACAACAGCAGACGTTGCAACAAGGAAGTGAACAACAACAACAAATAACACAACAACAGCCACAGACATATTCACTGACACAACAACAGGTAGCGATACCACAACAACAGCCACAGACATATTCACTGCCACAACAACAGGTAGCGATAACACAACAACCCCAAACGCAACAAACACAATTGGGTAGGGTGACGGTCTTGGGACACAACCCTTACACAGGAAATGGCCAATCATTGTACCCTCAATAGGACAGCCCACAGACGGCCTTGGTGTGTCCCATCCTGTCAGTAACACCTAATAGTGCGGAGGAGCCACGCATAGAGGTAACGATAGGTGACAAAAAATTATCATTCCTTGTTGACACCGGGGCAACCCGGTCTTGCATAAGGGAAGGTAAATTTAAGATGTCAGGCGAAGCCATGAACACCCAAGGATTCTCTGGGGCTAAAGGGTTGGTTCGCTTTACTGATAACAATCCCTTATCTATTGGAGATTATGATCTGTCAGTTCCACTTTTATATTATAGTGCCTCACCAGTAAATATATTGGGGAGGGACATAATGAACAGGTTGAATATGACGATCTCCTTTACAGAGGACGGCATAATTTGCTCTACTCCAGGGATTAACATGCTCGCAGCACGACAGATTATGCAAGCATACTGTGGACAGACAGCGATTAGGGCGGAGCCAGTAGATGGCGAGCTATTCCAGTATGGAACAGACATGGCATTTGCATGGATGCCAGGGATAGAAGGGAAAATATGGAGGAGGCCAGCAGCCTATCTGTTCCGACCAGAAACACCTGTTAATGAACCAGAAGGAAAGGTGGTTGTAATGGACATTGAGAGCATTATTGCAACAGCTGATTATATTGCTGTGCACGCCCAAGATAAAGAAGGGAGAGCATGGAGGGCAGTGATAGCACTAGCAGAAGGATGTAGGCTGACCCAGGTGTCAGATGAGGAGCTGTTCTCAGAAGAAAAGGAGGAAGGTGAAATGGTGTTCATGATGAGTGTAGAAATATGGCTAAGAGTGGCTCACAAACAAGTAGCACAGAAAATTGCGATGGCACTTGAGGCACCCGCATGCACCCCAGTCCCCTTCTTTAAGGAGGATATGTCAAAGATGCCCAAATCATTGTGGACTATTAGCCCTTATGACGTGAGATGCATAAAAAGCATAGGGGGAGTAAGGATAAAATTGAAAAAAGGTGCCATACTACCCAGAGTGAAACAGTACCCACTGTCAAAAGAGGCAGATGAGGGCATATATGAAACCATAACGGCCCTTATAAACAATGGCATAATGGTCCCCTCAGAATCACCATGTAACACGGCTGTGTACCCAGTGCGCAAGGCTAAAGGGGGGTCTTGGCGCTTCATACAGGACCTCAGGCCCTTGAACAACATAGTAGAAGCAGAATATCCAGTAACAGCAAACCCGGCCACAATATTGTGTGGCATTCCAGCGGAAGCATCACGATTTACAGTGATCGACCTTAAAAATGCTTTTTTCTCAATACCATTACACCCAAACTCACAAGATTTGACAAGCTTCACTTACCGAAATACAAAGTGGGAACATACCAGATTGCCACAGGGGTATTGCGAATCACCCTCAATTTTCAATAGAGTAATACAGATGGATTTGGGTAACATTGAAGTGGAAAGCACAGTGTTACAGTATGTGGATGACATAATAATTTGCAGTACAGACGAAAGTAAATGCAGAGAGGACTCCTTAAAGATGTTGACAATATTGGCTGAAAAAGGGTACAAGGTAGACATGGAAAAGATACAATACTGTCAAGAACAGGTACTTTACATTGGCCAACTCATATCCCAACATGGAAGAAAGATTGCACCACAAAGAGCACAGGCCATTTCAAGCACTCCAATGCCACAGACTGTGAGGGAACTGCAGCAATTCCTGAGGCTGTGCAACTACTGTAGAGCATGGGTATTTGATTACAGTTCATACATAGGACCCCTGCTTGAGGGTTTAAGGGAAGCTAATAAGGGGGAGAAAAAGTTGGGGTGGACTATGGAAATGAGAGAGGCCTTTGATGAATTGAAAGATGCGATATCAACTGCTCCAGTACTGGCATCCCCAGACTATGAGCGACGATTTTTTATATTCTCACATTGCGACTCAGCAGTGATGAAAGCAGTATTGGCCCAAAAAACAAGCATGGGCTATAAACCAGTAGCCTTTTACAGCGGTCACTTAGACCCTGTGATGTTAGGTCACTTCCCTTGCGAACAAGGTCTCGCTGCAGCTGCTTTTGCAGTGGAAAAAGCATCAGCAATAACCATGGGGTGTCCAACTACACTGGAACATGCACTATTTGCAATATTGAATAAACCTAAGTCCACCCTAACCACGCAGAGGGCATCAGGTTATGAGATCATTTTGTCTAGAGCTGAACTAGCAATTGTTAGATGTAGCACGGTTAACCCTGCAAGGTTCCTAGCAGAAGTAATTGAGGAGGGAGATTATGCCCATGACTGTACCCAAATAACTGAAATGTACTCATGTACTAGAAAAGTTGAAGAAAACGCACTAGAGGGAGGTGAGCTTTTGTTTATTGATGGGTCATCAACTATTGATCAAGGAGATGGGATACGGAGGACTGGGGCAGCAGTGGTAAGAATGATGGAGGCGCCGGTGTGTGTGGCTATGAAATGTGTACAATTACCACAGCATTACTCTGCTCAAGCCGCGGAACTGGTTGCACTAATATTGGCATTGAAGGAAAGTTTTGACAAACGAGTAACTATATACTCCGACAGTGCATATGTTACATCCACTGTCCAATCAGGGCTATCAAAATGGAGAAGAAGAGGGTTTAGGAGAGCTGATGGCACTCCAGTGCAACATGCCCTCTTATTGGCTGAACTAATTGAAATAATAAATGACCCCCAAGAATTAGCCCTAGTAAAATGCACCGCACACACCAATGGTGAAGACCACGTCTCAAAAGGGAATGCAGCAGCAGACGCACATGCGAAATATGTTGCATACTTTGGTGAGATATGGAACCCCCCAGAATCACAGAGAGGGAGAGGGAGGGGAATGGCTAAGGAGATGTTGATAGGAGAAGGGTACACCCATCTCCCAGCCACGCAGATTATGGAGCTACAAGCGGCTGCACCAATGGCCGAAAAAGAAATATGGGTAAAAAGAGGATGTACAATGTCACCAACCGACGCACTATGGCGCCAGGGTGGCACTGGAAAAGTTGTAATACCATTAGCACTTTTGAACACCGCCCTGAGCCAATTACATCACCCAGCCCACACAGGCAAGGAAGTAATTGCAGCACGAATTAGAGAAGATTGGTTCTGCCCCGAGTTAAATTCTCATGTGTCGAATTTTATCAGCAATTGTCTAACATGTCAACAGTTTACGGCCGGTCATACCCTAAAAGTGATAAGAGGTACTATACCCCGGCCAGAGGGACCTTTTCGGCATCTTCACATTGACTATGTTGATATGATCAACATATGTCAAGGTAATAGGTATATGATTGTAGTAGTATGCCCATTCTCTAGGTGGATTGAAGCAGGGCCCTGTTCACACCCAGATGCATTTAGAGCAGCCAAATTCCTAGTGAGGGAGGTCTTCCCCAGGTGGGGAGTGTGCGAAGTGTTAAGGTCAGACAATGGCCCGCATTTCGCAAACGAAATGTTCCAGCATATCACATCCTTGCTGAGCATAAAACACAAATTCGCATGTGCATACCACCCACAGGCCAATGGTGTATGTGAACGCCTGAATGGACTATTAAAGGAGGCAATTGCAAAGATACAACAAACAACAAAGAAAAGCTGGTTGTATTGCCTTCCATTAGCCCTATTTGAATTGAGGAATAGGCCAGGGTCCGACCACCACCTCACCCCACACAAGGTGGTTACCGGACGTCAAATGCGCCTTCCCCTAACGCCAACGTCAAGGGCATTCACTGATCACGAAAGCACAGCGAGTGTGTTAGGTGATGAAATGTACCAATATGTGTCTTCTTTGATTACTAGTGTTGTGTTTGTGTCTCAACAGCTCGAGCGCACACGGGGCGGGTCTACCAACAATCAACAAGAAGGCGCCAATACAGAATTGGAAAAGGAAAACCTGTGTAAACTTGCTAAAGGTGACCAAGTGCTACTTCGCAATTTCAACAGGAAATGGAATGATAAAAGATTTACTGGCCCCCATCTGGTAGAGGAAGTATCAACAAGAGCAGTAAAGTTAAAGGACAAGCGTGCCTGGAACCACCTACATGATGTAAAGATCTACAAACTGCAGACCCGCCCCAGCGCCACCGACAGGTCCATTGGGAAAACAGCAACAACATCACCAACGACGGAAGAGAGTTCTACCACAGCCAACGACCCAGTTGTTCCCTCACCCTGTCACTTCCCAGCTTCCCCGGAGACAATAACTGATGAAGAAAGGGGTGATCCCCATACTGCCCACCCCATGGTCACACGCTCAAAGAGTAAAAATACTTTCGCCAACTGAGCCTAAACCCCCCTGCATATTGACCCCCAAATATAGTAATAACTGAACTAAAGGACATTGGCCCTCATTACGACCCTGGCGGAAAGTGACTGACCGGACCGCCACAGCGTAAATAGCGTTTCCGCCATTGCACGATGGAGCAAAGTGCGGCTCATTCCGACCCATCGGGCACGAGCACCACGCCATGGCGGAAGTGCAAAGATCGCGATGGTGGAAATGACCCCAAAACGGCCCACACCGCCGCCGTACGGCGCCCTAGGTGCAATACCGCCACCCATCTCAGCGGACACCGCAGTGAGCGCCAACCGGAAAGTACGGTGACCGTAAATATACGGAAACGGAAGTAAAAGCATGGTCCCGGAACGGGAAACATCACGCCGTACACCTATAAAACCACTAAATCCACACAACCATCAAAAATACTACCCTGAGACACATCCCAACCCGTCATCCACCCTAGTGAAACCAAGAGAAATGGGAAAAGTAGCGAAGAAAGCGTGCGACCGCAAGCGGCAGGTCGACTTCTCCCGTGAGGAACTCACCATACTCACAGAGACCCTCCAGGAGAATGCAGCCGCCGTCTTCCCCACGCAAATGACCAGGACGGCACTTGCGAACAAGAAGGCCATATGGGCCCTGGTGGCACAGTGGGTAAGTGCGGTGGGGACCGCACCCCGCAACCCACAGCAATGCAGAAAGCGATGGGACAACCTGCGGATACGCGTCCGTAGCATACTGTCTGCCAACCGCAACATTGCCACAGCCACCGGGGAGGATCGGAATCACCCATCAAGTTGACCCCCTGGGAAGAAATCTGTGCCTCCAACATAGGAATGGAGAGCATAGAGGGAGTCGGAGGGACGGAGAAAGGAGTGCAGACATCCGAAGAATCAGGTAGGTGGCCCAAATAAAACAATGCCAAAACCACAATGTCCAATCATGTGAAGTACCACGTGCCCACATAGTGCAACAGTAACACATGTCCAGGAGAACGTCCACATACATAGGCCTGATAGCACACATCAAAACTCACATCAAATACATAAATAATTAAAAATCCTAAAAACACCCTCTACACGTGCAGCAGGCACACCCTAACTGCAGGCTGCCAAACAACTGCACCCTCACACCACACACAAATGAAACCACCTCCAAGGCCCCGACCCAAATCACCCTCAGGTACCACCCCAATGCATGTGATACATCGCCATTCCAATTCCCACAGACCCATCAATAACGCTCGCCCTCCTTTACTCCACCACAGGGTCCAATCCAAACGACGAGCTCCAGGACACCCCTACCAGCACACCTGCAAAGAGGGCCAAGACCAACGGCCAAAGACCCTCCACCTCAGCTGCACGCATCAAGACACGGCAGCAGCACAAATCAAGTGGCAGCACAGAGGAGGGAACTCCAACAGGCACCCCAGCAGCCAGCATGCCCACACCACCACCACCACAGGTCCCCCCAATGGATGCCACAGTAGGCACTGCTTCTGGTGGCAGCAGCACCATAGGTGACACTGCATTAATGGCAGCATGCTCCGACACAGAAAACGGGGATGTCGAAGTCAGATCCATCCATGACCTGTCCCAATCCCCCTGTCCCATCCCGTACACCATGAGGATACCACGCAGGGGCACCCACAAGACGACGACTGGCCATCCCCCACAAGCCCTGTGGCAGGGCAACATGAGGCGAACAGCCACTCTGTGACACCACCGCAAATGGCCATGGCCCAGCAGAGGCAACAGTCCCTCGACCAGTTAATCGTGCAACAGCAGCAACTGGCCACGCTCCTCAAGGACCATGCCGATGAATGTGGGGGCACTTAGGCAGACATAGAAACATCAACTGAGACACTTAGGGCAGAAATGGAGAGAAGTACAGAGACACTAAGGGCACAAATGGAGAGTAGCACCGAGTGCCTGAGAGTCCAAATGGAGAGTAGCACCGAGTGCCTGAGAGTCCAAATGGAGAGTAGCACCGAGTGCCTGAGAGTCCAAATGGAGAGAAGCACCGAGAGCCTGAGGGGGGAACTGCATGCGACGTCCAAAGACGTATGTGCCGAACTTGCCGCAGTGCGCCGTGTGCTCACTGAGCTCTCACAAACCCTTAGGGACATGCATGGACGTGAGCAGGCAGAGACATCATCCGTTGCAAGTTCCGTCCAGGGCAGCCCCCAACGTAGATCTGGGAGGAACCTGCGCTCCACAGGCAGGGGTGCCCCTGATACCCGCAGAGGGGGCTTGCAATAGCGACTGCCCACTGGCAATGAGCATCTCTGGACACTGGTGTTCGGGGGGGAGGTAGGAGGGTGGAGGGGGTGTGTTGGGCTCACTTGGGTGGCGGGTCGATAGGGTGTTTAACATGATATCACATATGCCATAAACAATGCACGATCAACCAATGAGATGTGTGGACATTGATCTTTGTGTACGAGGCCATTATAGGCGTACAGTCCATATTGTGCATGTACCATACACACACAGTGCCACGAGTCCCGTGTCCATGCATCAGCCACCAGGCGTGAGTGCTAGAAGCATGCATCTATGAGATGCTGACGAATGTCACGGCCCTCCTGTGCCTCGCAGACTCCTTGAGGTGCTGCCACATCCCCACCCTCATCATGACCATCTTCAGGTGCTTGCAGTTCTGCGTCAGGGGGCATGGGCACATTTCTACGTACGCACATGTTGTGTAGCATGACACATGCCATCACCATCTTCGCAACCTTCACATGGCGGTACAGGAGTGCCCCGCCAGACCTGCTGAGGCACCGGAAATGAGTCTTCAGTAGGCCGAATGCCTGTTCTATGACTACACGGGTACGTGAGTGGGCATGGTTGTAGTCCTCCTCATGCTGGTCCCGTGGGTTCCGGACTGGTGTGAGGAGCCATCTCTTCAGTGGATATCCGGCATCACCTGTATGTGGACGATAAACGAATCATGTGGAATGCCATTGCTACGTACGCACCCCCCCCTTCCTGCCAGGTCATTGCCGCATCACATACCCCACATCATCATGCATGAAATGAGACTCACCGAGTAGCCAGGATCTGTTCCCTGCGTGTCGCTCCATGTAGCGTGGTATTGTAGAGTTCCTCAAGATCATGGAATCATGGGTTGATCCAGGGAATCGGGCACAACAATGTGTAATGATCCTGTTGGAGTCACACACCATTTGTACATTCAGAGAATGAAATTGTTTCCGGTTGCGGTACTGGGCCTCCATGGCATGTGGGACGACCAATTCCACATGGGTGCAGTCGATGGCACCAATGCAACCCGGTATGCCGGCAAGTGCATGGAATCCCACTTTTGTGTTCGTAATTTCCTGCTCCGAGCGTGGTAGAGAGATGTAGTCGTCTGCGTGCTTCAGGAGGGCATCGAGCACTTGCAATAGTGTCCGTGAGAACAGTGGCTGTGAAATGCCATGCAACTGTCCGACTGTGTGCTGGTAGGTGCCTGTGGCCAGGAAGTGGAGTACAGACACCACCTTCAGTAGGGGTGGGATGGCGGTTGGGCTATCTATCATGCTGACAAGGTCAGCCTGTGTCATGTCCACAATGGCGGTTATGGTGTCCCGGTCCAAACGGTAGAGGGTGTGGATCTGCTCATCAGTGAGGTTGAACGGATGTGCTTGGAGGCGTGGGATTGCGGGCTGCCTGCGTGGTGGTAGTGGCTGTGCTGGCGGCCCTTGCTGGCCCTGCCTTGCCCTCCTCCTCCTCCTGCGTCTCCTCCGTGCGGCCGGTTGTAGTTGGTGTTCGTCTTCTTCTTGAAGTTGGAGTACCTGCAGTGCTATCAGGTCCCCCAGGGCCAACATAGCTAGTCCTGCCGGTAGCATTTCGGAGTGGTTGTGGGAGGAGACTGGGCGTGCAATTTATGTGTTTTCAGGCTGTATGGCCTCCACCTGTGGTGATTCATTCCACCTGTGCAAGCTGCTCTCCCCTTTGGGCGAGCACGTCCCGCACACAACGCTGCAATTCGACGAATGGCATCTTGCTATTACAATCATGTATTTGTACCCGATGGCAGTGTAACATTGGTTGATATGTTCATTCGGCTATGGTCCCATTGTTTCACATACTATCTTTGCAGTCGCGAACAGACTTGTGATGGGTCAGTGGAACGTAGTACTCGAGTAACGGTGGACCCTCATGCATCACTGCACCGAGGTTCAACCACGGGCGGGGCGTCCCATTTGTGAGTGAAGGCAGTTGCCATTTTCACACACAGCCGCACTAGATGGATTAATTTGTGATTTCAAGCGGCCACAGATGCCTTTTTCGACGTGATGTTGCAAATGAGGAATTCGAAGGGCGGCGCTTTCGGTTTTCAGCTAGCGGCGAGGAGATGCCCACAGGTCTGACTGCAAATATAACATTCTATTGTTCAATGTCCTTGGGACAGGGGCCATGGTGAGGATGCAATGATTGATATGAATAGTTTGGGATGCGCAATGGCGAAGTGGACGATGAGGCCGGATGTTCCCAAATACATGTTACTTCACAACACTGGAATTACGGGCTGGGGCACAGTGGATTTTGCAGGCTGCATAACGCACAGACTCAATGGAAATTTCACATGTTATGTGAGTATGGAAACAGGAGTTCTCATTACGGGATGAGGGAATGATGAATGGATGCATGGACAGATGAATTGATACAGAGTTTGCCATGTACAGGGCTTCTTGGAATCTGTCCGCCTCCCCTGCGCTATGTGATGCAGGGCTGCCATAGTGGGACCATCGTCTATCTGGCCTTGTTGAGCCCTCCCTGTCTCGACGCGCCTTCAGACACTTGCGTCTATGCACGTTACCAATCCCATCTGATGGATTCTGTTTTGACAGACGCATGCACAGGTACACTCGTTTGTGATGGTGTTTTCACCTCGATATAGATAGTTATGATTCGCAAGTGGTTTTTGGGTGGTGATGATCCTTTGGAGTGGGCTAGCATGCATATGGCTGTGGATTTGGTGTGATCATTGAAGTGAGTAATTCAAATGTAGTTCTGAAGGCCATACTGTTCTTTTTCATTTCATTTGGTTGACAGGTATCTCCTCCCCTTTTGCCACTGCCATCTGTATGCCACTCCTGCAGATGGATTTTACTCCCGACACCTGCTGCTTCGTGTTCATCAGTGGAGCAGCATTACGATCTTATGGGACGATCGCCAATGGGCCACATGCCCTTACGCAGTACTAGTGGCTAGGAGCAACATTTCGGCCTTTCAGCTGGACTAGTGCCTCCCTATTGGGACGGCCCTGCGGTTCTAGGCGCTTCCATGTTGCCTTTTCATACGAGAATGTAGCCCCTGTGTACCATGAAGGAACAGGGCGTCACACAAGAAGTAGCTGGTCATTTATTGCGGATGCAGCCCACAATGGTGAAATGTGTTTTGGAGTTCATGGCCTAATGGCTGTATGGGCTTGGTGAATTTGTTGTGCATTAAATTTCTATTCTGATATGGACCGTGTAGCGTTCTTCTTTGCAAGTGATGTGGCATATTCCTATTTGGGGAGCGATGTATTGTGAGGAGATCTGCATTGGGTTCCAGCTTCGGAGTATAGTTGCGTGGTACTGTGCTGGGCGCGTTTGCCTACGAAGCCCAGTGAGGTCAGGGATGAGGGCTGCCAATATGACTGTTTTAATGATGTCCTGCTCATTGGCGGGGGATTTGCTTTTGTGTAACAGATGCCGGTCAGCCAGGTGGATTGGTGGAATGATGTGATTTTCGGAATATTGCTGGTCACAGGTGCCTGTGTTTGCGTGCGTTTCTTGGTGGGAGACTGAGGTCATGTCCATTGGGATGGCTTCTGTATTCGTGCCATCTGTGCCCTGCAGCTCCCATTGGCCCCTCTTGAGATTCATTTGTTCGTTGGCAGGCATGGATGACTAGTACATTTCACTGGTTGCATTGTGTGACTTCATTGCACCTACGGGGAGTTGTACAATGTGGCCAGGGAGCGGTGTACAGGCACTCAGTGGGGCCGTTTACGGTTGATTCGCGATGCCGTACTTCTCACCATGGCGGAATGGTACTTTCCGCCGTGCTTGATGGCGTTAGGTGCATGTCCGCTAGGGTCAGAATTCGCGTACCGTTGCGCCATGGTGGTAATTACGGTTTGGCATGGCGCGCGCGCGCGTACTTGGTGCAGTTAGCGTTGGCGTTCACTACGGTGTCGCTAATGGCATTGTACTTTGCGGTGACGTGTCATAGTCGCACCGAGCGCTATTCGATGGCGGTATTGCATTTCCGCCATCGTTTTTCGGTTTCCGCCAGGGTCGTAATGAGGCCCATTGCCTGCACAAATACACATGTAAACACGTGAATGTTCTCTTTTTCTCTTCTCTCGCACATACAGGAACTGCGTATTATTGTATTGTTAAGAAAATAGATAACTAACAAGTTCACTGCCCAGGCGTAGATGGTACTCCCAGACGATAACTACCCAGAAGAATTGTCACACCAATTTGTATACGAAATAAAAAGGCCGACGTACCTAAAAAGGAGAAGGGTACGTGTCTACTACACAGCATTCCTCCTGGCCATAGAATATTCAATGCCCCACCTCCACCCATACTTGCCGGTCCTAAGAGATAGATCACTCAGAGTAGCGTGGGAACAGCTCTTCGCCTGGGCACTGAATGACTATTTGAAAGGGAGAGCTTAAAGAAAATAACAACTAACATTTAATAACCAGCATTTTGAGAATTTTCAGGCGGGCAACTTTAACGTCGCAAGAATACGCTGCCAGGACTGCAGCAAGGTAAGAGCAAAATGCCGGTGAAATTAGCATATGTAATAAAACTAATAGGGATTTTGATGATCACCGGGTTCTTGGCTGCCTCTGTATGGCAGTACAGCTATGCTATTAATTTTATTGCTGCACCCAAACCTAATACACCCCCGTCCCCTGCTGCAACAGGTGTTACGTCAGGTGATAGTAGTAAAATTGCACCCAAGCAAATTAGAGTTAAACGCAGCACATACTCAGACAATAAAGGTATTGATAATTATATACAAGATTCAGCACACGTCTCAAACAACATATGGTGCCAACACATGACCCGCATTGGTAAGCAGACAACAGAGGATAGCTGCTACGTTTGCTCATTAATACCATACGCCATGAGTGCTTCTCGAACATTTGTTGCCACAGAAATAGATGAAAAGACAGCACGGTGCATAATATACTTGGCACTGTTCCAAACGAAAGGAAGATTTCAAGGAACAGTGGTGCATATGACATGGAAAACACGAGACTCATACCCATATGAAAACAACTTCCTCAAGACCTATTTGAGTTACCACAAGAGCAGTTTACATGCTGAAGCATTCAGATACATAACAAGTGGTCCTGCAAAAGGAGAAACAAAGAAAGTAACACTGCAGTATCTACCATGTGATTGGTACGCCACTGAAGTTCTGGGTAAACAAGGATGTTGGGAGAGGCCGCTGGTGACGATAACAGGGAAGGTGTACCTGGACAACAGCTGGGAGATAGGAGTGATTGGCAGTAACATGGTAACAAAAGAAACTATCTCAACTATCGAGGCACACAATCACCGATGTTGGACGACGTGGATAAAGTACGTACCAATGCTCACGTGGGTGGAGACGGATGAAGACCCAATAACAATACTGCCGCTGACTGCGCCCAAGGTATGCTACCAACATAAAGGAGAGGTGGACGTAGGATATAACACCAACTGTGCAAGTGTGATGGAGTTACCTGAGGGGGGAGCAGGAACAGCAGTAATAATGGACCATTATTGGGCCTGTGGAGAAAAAGCATACCATACACTGCCTCCCCTGTGGAATGGTGTGTGCACAATGGTGCACGTCAATGTACCATCACTAGTGGTACCCAAGAAGCATGTCAATGTGGCGAACTTTCCCAAAATGGATGAAGGGGACAAGAGAAAAAAGAGATCTGCACCACTTCAGGAGGAGCAAAGGAACAGGACCAACGGCAATGATACTGTCCTAAATAGAAGGAAAAGACAAGGAGAACCTCTGACAGGAAATTACCTGTGGGGAAGGTCGGAAACGGCACTTACTTCAACACCGCCAGAACACAGACTATTCAGCAGAGCAGCAATGTTCTTCTCCTCAATAATACATCCGGGACTGCAGGCTTACGCAAACGCAAAATGGCTCCATATAACTAGATGGGAACTAATGATGACCATCAATTCTACAGTAAATGGATTCAACGCAATAAAAGAGGAGCTGCGAGCTATAAGGATGGTAGCACTCCAGAACAGATATGTGTTGGACCTTCTCACAGCCATGGAAGGAGGTGTTTGTGCAAAGATAGGACAATCATGCTGCACGTTCATTCCTGCCAACGATGCTGACAATGGTACACTGACAGAAGCAGTTTCACAATTGGCCCAGATGCACTCCAAAATGATGGATGAAAGTAACGGTGTAAACAAGGATAAGAGCTGGTTTTCACTATTATGGTCATGGATGCCATCCTGGCTGTCAGATGGACTGAAAATTATAGTGGGTTGTACTATTTTGGCTGGAGCTACACTGATCATAATAAGATTTTTGAAGGCCCGGAAGGCACGTACCACTGACGAGTTGCTTGAAATGGTGGGTATGCACCCCTTGATGCCAGCAGATGACGGCCAACACACAAGCGTAATAATACAGGAGAGGGAGAAGTTGCGCAACCAGATCATCACCAACCATCTAGACCCACCATCGGTGAAGATCGAGAACCCAAGAAACCCCAGGAGCTACGTAGGGAAATGGGTATACTGTACTCCTGGAGGAACCTGTGAATATATGTATTGGTCATTTGAAGATCATGTGAACCACTATGGACATCTAGGAGGAATAACTAAGATATGGCGAGTAAGAGGAGATAACGAAAAGGATATGTTTGTGGTCGACAAGTCGACCAGAGGGGGGACTGAAGTGGGAGAATGGAAGACCAGGCTCCCGTCCTTCACCTCTCGCGCTTGGCCTAAAGGGTCACGACCCAGACACCCGCCACGAGAAGAGTTTGTCCATTTACCAGACGACCAGATACCCTGGTACAGGAACATACGGATGTGTCAATCTGCCTGCCCAGCAGCCCGCACTAGCCACGCCGACACCTGCGGCACGGACCAACTAGACTAAAATCTACACGTCGTTAGAGATGCCATGACGACCTAGCTAATGGTTAAGCACACCTGTGCAAATCTACACACTGGACACTCCCGCACCAAACTACACGAAGAATATACCCAGTGCTATGACGTAGGCGACAGACATACTCACGGACGTGCATCTTTATTATTTTCTACATAGGCTTTCAAAATGCAGAAACGCAAGACGCGTCATGAACTCATCTAAAAAGCTTGCTCACGCTTCTCTTAAAACCAGTTGTCACCATGAGAAATATAATGAAGACATGATACTGGTCTTGAAACTATATGGTACTGTAACCTAAAGCACCTGTGCACCAGACGGACCCACTTAGACACTAGGCCTAAGTAGGCCGCAAGCAAGAGCTCCCGTGGACATTAACAAAACAAGAGTCAGGTTGCTGATCCTGCAGAATGAGCCCGGCGAAGCAACCAGCCAAGGTCGCAATGTTGCAAACTCACATTCCAAAGCCAATCATCAAGGGCACGATGTTGCAACCTCGCACGCCGCGCACCAACGTTAAAGTCACACCTACAAATTAAACCAGACACACAGTGGAAAAACAATATTAATTGTGCAGAATTATGCCTCAAACACGGTCTCTCCTCACGTGACCAAGCCGAACCTGACATGATGCCAAGCCCAGGAGAAAGAAAGCGTCTGGATCTCTCGTTACAAGACATAAGCAGATACAACTAAAAAGGCTCAATGGACATCTGCGACAGTGGGAGCAGCCAGCCCTCCAGCTATGAATAAATCCTCACATTGTCTGCACGTACCCATAGTGAAACATTGTTGCAAATGACAGGTACACCGAGAGCTGGGAACAGCGATGGTCCCAGGCTGGGGAGCTCGCGGGCGCACCAATCAGAACATGGGACTCCTATCACTGACGCCATTAGCTTTAACCAATCATCAGGGGTCTCCATGTAACAATTCTCATGTATCTAATTGTAGGGACAACCCAGATATATCCCTGACTAGCCCTCGACCACTAACATTGTTCTCTATACGTGTGCTATACTAACCCTACCACTCGAGTAACCAATTAAGAGTGGCGATAGGTTTTTTACTAACTTTTCAATGTGACGCAAGTAGCGCGTCATAATACAGTAAAAAGGGCCTGCGAGCCCCACGATTGTGTGTGTGTCAGGACGGACGCGTACGCTCCTTGACCCATCCCTGCCGTTTTTGTCCAATAAACAGCAGAGTCACCTTGCTTCTTGCGTGTGTCTCATACTCTGTCTCATCTGGGATATACAGGAGGAGTTGGGGCCTCCCTGCCCGGAGGTCTGCGGACGGCCCGGCTGACCCCGGCAGAATTTCCCCCCGACAGTAGCTTTTACATACTTGGGTAAGGCAGACAGAAGATTTTGAAGACCGATAGGGGTCTGTGACATCAAGACCAGATCGTCAGCATACAATAACCATGCTATGCGCTGGCCCCCCAAATCAGGCGCATCAGAGACCACTTGGAGGAAAAAATGTCCCATGTCTAGGATGAATAAATTAAACAATATTGACGCCATTATGTAGCCTTGCTTAAGACCAACATACGTGCCAAAGGACGATGACAATAATCCCTCCAAGTTTAATCTCACCTGCATGGATGTGCACGAGTGCAGCTGAATTAAAGTCACTAGCAGGGCAGGAGGACAACCAAGAGACATAAGTTTTTGGAAAAGAAATTAGCGATTAATGGAATCAAAAGCAGACCGGAAATCGATAAATGCAAAATACAAGGCTTCTTTCTGGGCTGCATACTGTGCTTTGAGCATATTGATGGTAATTATGTTGGATATAGTACCCAGTCCGCTTACAAAACCGGATTGAAAAGGGTCTCTTTTATGATGTTTCTGCGACCAAATATTCATGTCTCTTAGTAATAGTCGGCAAAAGCTTTTCCAGACGGAACATCTAGCAAGGAGATGGGTCGATAACTGGCCGGATTGGCCCTATCTCCTTTCTAATAGATTGGAATGATGATAGAACGTCTCCACGACTCCGGTATTTTTTGAGAAGAGAGTATGTTCATAAACATCATATACAATATATCTGTCCAGAGGGCTGGATGTTGTTTCAGCATTAGGTTTGACAGCCCATCCGGACTGGGGGCCCTGGAGCAGCTGGCTTTATTGATGAAATGTAAAATATCATCTTTATCAAACTCAATACTGAATTTAGTCTGGGGCACCGTACTAAATGAGTGACAGTTGTTGATTGGTGCTGCACATAGATTGGAGAAGTAATGGACCCACTTCTCTTCAGTCACATCATTGGCCTGGACTGCAACCTGATGACCTACAGTTGCTTGATTTATGATTTTCCATGATTCTGCCGAATTTTAAGTAGATAACAGTTTGAGCATATTGCTGCCGTCAGCTTGATATCATTTTGCCTGCCTACCACTTACCCAGTTTCTGTATCTAGTTTTTCTGTGAGTAAGGGCCAAGGTTCGTTTATCACCAAGCAGTTTGTAAGCCGCTCTCTTTTCCACCCTAACAGATGCTTTCTTACTTTTGATTTTGTGATCATAAACATGGAAAAAAGGGATTTGTCTTTGCTTATGACAAATAGAGGCTGGTTGGAATTGCTGCATAAGTTCATGATAAATACCCACTGCACGTTGCTTATCACTAGATTCACACTTCAGCTGAGTGTCATAGCAATGCTTAAATGCTTCCAAGGAAAATTCTGACCAAATTAGCCTATTCGTTGAAGAGTTGGCACTAATTGAACCCTTAAGATATTTAAGTTGCTGTATGTTATTTTTACAGTTTGTGGTCCAAGTCGCATTAAGCAAGTTATGGTCGCTCGCATCACTGTATATTACTTGGAAAGATTTTATTCTGTTCAGCATACTTATATTGACATAAATATAGTCAATGATAATCTCACTATTGGTACGATGCCATGTCGCCTTAGGAGGTATATCAGAAGAGAAAGAATCATTTAGCATAAACAGGCCTCTGGACTTGACAAAACTTGTCCATTTAACAAAACGGACCGATTCCAATTTGTGATTTGTTTCAAGGCAATGTAGGTTCAAATCACCGGCTAAAATGATGGTATCGACATTGCCATCAAGACTTATCAAATTCAAGACCTTGTTCAATGCGTCCAGAAACCTATCATTAGTAATGCCTATCGGATTCCAATAGACGTTGACAAGGGCACAATGGAAATCATTGCTAACAATTCTGACCATTTGAATGAAAGGATTTGGTGAGGACCATGGGCTAAGTTTCAAGGAAGAACTCTGTTTAACAGCTATGAGCAAACCGGATACAGGCCGCCCAAGATTACCCTTGATTGCTGGAGTCAAAAGAATATCATAGCCATTCCACGTTGGAGCATAAGTAAGCTACGATTCTTGATATATATAATAATTCAACTCACAAATACTGCTCCATAACACAACCATTGAAGCAAACATCTAGCCATACACCACAATCCAAAATGTTTACTTCAATGGATATGTTATACTGCAGTGCTTGTTACCAAACTCTACAATCTTAATTTCATGATTTAGCCAAAACTTCACATACAAACTATACAAATCAAATAGTACACAAACTTTAGATTTGTGGATATTTGATGGATGTTTGAGTCTATGGGTGTGTTATGCTGTGGTGGTTGTGGCCAGGGTCTACAGTCTTGGGTGTATGGCCTGCGGCCTACGGTCTTTGGCCATGCACCCAAGACTCTAGGCCCTGGCCACAGCCACCGCAGCATAACACACCCATAGAATCAAACATTTTAACTGTGCTATATGGGCTTCTTATACAGGACATTCATTACCATCAATGCTATACTAACAACCCAAAACCAATATCATACTAAAGTAAAATAGCCGGAAGGGCATTTTTTATGTCCGCAGTGACCGCAGACATGACAAACACATCAGGGGCACCTGCCACCTCAGCAAATACAGCATTTGATCCATCTCTTACTCCCCCACCCTACCCAAGCACTCTTACACATCAACACACTCCCCAAAGTTGTATTTTTCCCCCATTCGCCACTGCGCTATCCGCGGATGTCCACGGATCCAAGATGGTGGACGCATCAAAACAATACGACGCACCTCATGCTTCAACCCAGCCAATCAGCGAACACATCATATGTCCGCAGACATGACGCAAGCTGATTAGCTAATCGGTGTCCTGTCTGCGGAGCGAACAGGGAAATGTGTCCGCGGAGCGGACATAGATATCACAAATTTTTTGAGACCTACTTTTTGGTTATTTTATAAAAAATTACTGGACAGATTTACAGCGAATTTTCAAGAGCACGCTTTCGGGACCAAGCGGCTCCTCCTGCCACAAAATTGGTGCAAATCCGTCCAGCGGTTTGAGCTGTAGGCGTGAGCAAAGTTTTTTCCCCATTTACTCTATGGGAAAAAATACATTTTGAGACCCCCTTATAACTTTGCCCCCCGTGCACCAAACCTCACTAAACTTTGCAAAAAAATTCAGAGTGTGCCATATACTGCAAAGTTTGGTAAGGATTCGTCCAGGGAGAGCGAAGTTATAAGCCGCCCAAAAAGTGCTCTTCATATGGGATTAGCAACTTAACCATAAATACACGGCCACTACCGTGGGTCGTGTAAAATGCCTTTTGTGTTGCCAACAAGAACACAGCAGTTTGATGTTTTTTGGCTGGTAAGCATAAGCATAGAGCTTCAGGACAGGTGGACTATGGTTGTTCCTGAAGGTTAAAAATTATGGTAGGATTGTTACAGATGGCAAAGAAGATTACTGATACACCAGAATGTTTGCAGATGTTGGAAATTGTATTTATTAAAGAAAAGAGGGCCCTTGTCGTAGCCCATCATGCATTTACTGTGTATACACCCTATGATGTAATCTGTTCAACAAAGTCAATCAAATCTCTGAACAGCCTTATCTCACCCCCATTTTGTGTGTGATACTTTTCTTTGTTTCTTTCATACGTATAACCTTTGCTGTGCCAGATGTTGTAGTAAGAATAAGGTGGTGGAAAATATTGGGCCCGCCAGAACCACAGGGAGGCTATATTATGAAGTTTTATATCCATCCATGATTTTCCATCAGATGTATGATGAATCAGAAGAATTTCAGCAAGAGCTATCCCAATTAAATACATGGTTATTTTGACTTAGATTCTATTTTAGGAGGGTATTCAAGTCCTCTCTGCATTGGTCCAAATCCAATTAAAAGTGCTTCTCATGTAAATAAAAGTTGTGGATGCATTTTGAAATAAAATTATCCTGATATTCTGTTGCACTGAAAGTGCACATGTGGGTGCTGTGGGAATATATTGTTTCAATAAATAAATACATTTCAAGAAGACACAATGAGAGGGAGGGGGTTTCTTTTCAGGATGAGTCTTGGGGATACCTACATGACAAAAGGCCAATTTGCTCTAATCCTATGATAAACCGTCAACGATATATCCCTTTGTTTTCTTTTTCTAGCAGACTTCTATTAGGCCATTGATCCCTATGCTAGCTGAAGTCAGTACCTGTTCACAAAACAAACTGGATGATGCATACATGCCGGAACTGAGGACTGCAAACTCTGACCCCCTCAATGTTAGTGGAGCAAGATCATAGACCTGAGCCCAGCGGCCCTATCCACCATGAACGTGATAGAAAAATGGATTGTTGTTTACAAATGGACTTTATCATGGGGTGGAGGACCTGCACCCCTCAACTGAAGACCAGAGATTGGAACGACACTGAGGGGAGGAGGTTTATGTCCCACCTCTGGTCACGATTGACCAGAAGGATGTCACCATATGTAATTTCTGTCTATGAACAGTCAGGATGGACCAGTGATGATATAAAGGTAAAGGTTCTGGAGGGAGGGTGAGGTCTGTTAGGTGAGCACCGGTTAGAGGCAGGATGCTGTTTTACTTGACATGCAATCCAATGAATACATCATATCTGATTACCATCACCCAAAATTAACTTGTGAGTCTGATTTCTCTGACATTCACACCTGAGGAAGGGTGCTCAGCCAATCAGGTGGCTGGAACAGCAGTCGATAACACACTGTGTACTGACCCCAGTTTCTCCAGCCACTTGAAGCCCTTTCCTGAGTGGCGCCCTCTTGCTTGTGGGGAGGCAACAGAGAGCTTCTCCCTGTTGCCTCCCCATGTCCCCAACCTCCCTGCCCCCAAAGAGAATCGGCTTCCTTTCCCCACCCCTTCCCTCCCTCCCTGCTTGCCTGCTGGTGCAGAGCTTTGCCTCCATTCCAGGCACTCCTCCCGCCCCGCGGCCACCACCAAAGTATGGGACTGGCACCATTCATTACGGGATGCCCTATTACGAGGTCCCCGAGCGGGACACGCTCAGAACGTCTCGTCAGACCAAACGTCCTTAGCGGGTCCCGCAAGGGGACCAGGGAGCTAATAACGTTATTAACGGGCCCATTGGTAGCTCCCTTCCCATTCCCATTGAGCCCTATGGCGGCTCAAATGGGAATGGGGATGGGTTTTTTCAATGAGGAATTACCGGTCCTCCAATGTTGGAATGGCCCAGTTATTCCTCATTGAAGGAACCAGGAGCTCGAACCTGGTATGGAGGCCCATGGTTTTATGCATAGCAGTACAACACAGTTGTGGAAAGAGTTTAACGGGTAGCATTTTAATAGTTATTCCATGAGTATGGCAAAGTTGTTTCTAGGTACAGGCTGAGTGAAAAAGCTGTGCAATTATAGGGTAAAGGAGACCAATAGGATTCTGTTTATGGTGCTTGTGACTCAAACCCGCAATTAGGGAATTTAAAATAGATCAGTTCTATGTGCTTCAACTCTGGAACATCTAGAAACAAGTGCAATACCTTTTGCCTGGGATATTCAAAACCAGGAAATAATTGAGTATTGAATATAATGCTTTTATTTCGAGATCCCAAAAGGCTGAGCAATGGGGGTTGATGTAAAACAATTGACCCAGGGAATAGTTAGATTCAGGGCATGATAGGAAACCTTGGGCCTCATCACGAGTGGGCGGCATGCCGGCAGCAACTCTGCAGTGATACCGCCCAATGCAAATAGCGTTACTGCAACTTGGTCCGGCCATATTAGTGCCGGATCCTGAGTTGTGGTGGGGCGGAAAGTTCCCATTTATATTGGGTCCATTGGACCCAATGGGGCCTTTTTGGTAAATGTGTGGAAAATTGGCAGATTTACCACCAGCTCTGAGCAGTAATAACATTACCGCTGCTTTTTTACTGTTCCACCCAAATTGTGATGATGCACATTAATGTGTTAAATTTAATTCTGGGAGACTTGGGGCAGAACAACATCAGAGATTGTATATTGTGCTGTGCTCTTCGGTACATAGATGAAGAATGCACCACAGGGCACTGGCATATGCTTCACCATAGGGTCATCCACCATCAAAATAGAGAGGGGTGCAGTGTAATATATGCATTGGCATGGGAACACATAGATGCAGTCTAAAATCATGAAATGGGCTTAACCTGTAGGACCCTGGATACAAGACACAATATAGTGCAATCCAGTTCACTACACCTAGGGAGCACTTGAATGCATGAAATGAAGTGCACTTTTGTTTGGGCCACCTAGATGCAGAAAATAATATAACACGGTGCTGCACATTTTAGCTTAGGAAAACCCAACTTTCAGAGCACAATATCGAGCAATGAAATGCAGATTTCCCTGTGACTCCTATGCGTAGATACTCTGGGACAAGTAGATGCATGATAAAATACATGCTTTATCAACAAATGTCAACCTGTGACATAAATAGGGTCTGTGGCCCAGAAGATCAGCCCACATTTCACTTTTTTTTGTTTTTTTGTTGGGGGGTATGTATAATATACCTATACACAATGTGTTTCAAGGCACAACAAGACAAGGGGGGAGGGAGGGAATAAGGAGACAAAACAAAAACCTTCCTACTAGGCCTTGTGACATTCAGATTGTGCAAGTGCCGTAACATGAAGTGCGGGGGAGAGTGGAGGGGGCAAGTGCTGGTCAGGGCAGAAGGGCCTGTGTCTTAAAGAGTGACAGGGGAGGCCAGGTGGACAAAAGCCAGGGGAATGCAGAGAGTGAGGTCCACGTCTACATGCTAAGTGCGAGGTAGGGGATAGAAGGACTCAAGGGGTGCAGGACCAGTCAGGCTAGTGCAGGAGAGGTGGCCCAGAAGTGCAAGTGCAGGTTGGAGGATGTGCGGTCAGGGGAGACCAAGTGCAGGGGTAGAATGGACGAGGAGGGCCTAATGCCATGTACGAATATGGAGGAACCAGGTAGCCAGTCAAGAGGCAGATGGGGGACATTAGCAGGGGAGGGGGAAAGAGAAGAAGGCACAGAAAAGCAAGGTCTTGTCAAGTCTGACAGGGGTAGGGAGGCCATTCCAGCGGGAAGCACCTATGGAGGAGAGAGATCTACTCCCACTCTCTGCTTGGAAAAGTGTCTGATCAGCAGAGAGTTTGAGCTAGAAGACCAAAGGGCTCTAGCACGGAGCTATTTAAGGAGAAAGAGTTGGATGTAGCAGGGTCCTAGGTGTCACAATGCCTACCCCCAGACATCCGGAACAGGTCCATCTGTCCAGGGAACAGGCACCCAAGAAGACACAGGAGTTCCCAAAACCCTGCCTAAGGGCTATATGGGTTCAGTCCTGGTGCCGTAGGCGCCAGGCTCATATTGGCAACTTTAAACTATGCAGGTCATCCTGCAAAGAACTCATGTACAGGCCATGAAGGGACTACTTTCCCTTAGGGACTATTTTGCTGCTTGGGTGTGGTACTGGAACTTCTTACCTGGGAACTCCTTTTTTGATGCTATTTAAACCACGACCGAAGAGCAGCATACGCTTCGCGTTATTCTGCATCTTAGCAGCGTAACGCTCACCGTGTCTGCAGTCCAGCATCCAGTCTACAACCACACCCGTCTTGTGTCCGGAGCCAATCCTAGAGAAAAGGAAAGAAGAAGAGAAGGTTAGAACAAGGAGTTTTCCATTTGGTCATCATCTTTTCCTGGAGCAGCCGCACCTGTGGATAAAGGAAAAAGACATTAAAAAAAACGCGTCGCATTGCCAGCTGCAGCGCCGCGCCATACTCACCTGTCTTCGGAGCATCTCCACGACCCGGCGCAGGACCCGTTGAATCGCCGCCCGAAACATCAGCATCTGAAAAGACAAGAACAAACAAAAGGTGAGCGGGGTTCCGCCAAAGACATTCTTTTACTTACCGCAAGATACTTACTCGGAATTTATCCGCTCGAGGCAGCGCTGGTCACCATCCTACGTTAGACATTTTCGGCAAGATGCCGCACCTGCAAAGAAGATAGAGAACTCTTGGTTAATTACATTTGGAACAATATTACTTGCTAGACAGTGCTTGGTACAAACTGACTCTTACCTAAGCGCTACCTTCATCCATCGAGGCAAACTCACTCCTTGGATCATGCTGCAAGGGAAAAGGTATGAAAGGAGCAAGAGTGAATTGACAGACATTTGAACTCTAAAGGAACTATACATTCAGTTTACACACTACTTACCTCAGAGTCATTGTTGTCTGGAACTCTGCCAGATACCTTCGGATCAGTGAAGTAACTGACCTTCTACGTGCCCCTGCACTCCACACAGGATGGAGAGTTCATCCTTCCAAACAATAAGGTGAGACTTTATGAAGGGGAATACTGGAAGTTTTCAGGGAAAATAGTGTTAGTGTAACCTCTCTACCACGGGTGGCTAATCCCCTTTACTGCTTTTAGGAGAATATTCTTGCGGGCCAGGCAGGCGAAACTGAGTGGGCAAATGCAGTCGATCATCACTTCGCTATGAGTCACACTGGTGGAGACCGCAGCAGTCCAGCTTCGTTCGACGCCCCTGTGGAATCCAGGTGAGCGTAACAGAACGCGAAGCCTTACTACAAATCTCCACCCGGGCGTTATGGAGACCTCAGAGACTGACCAATTAGCCCAACTACTGGGAGAACTAAGGGCTGAAGTGCATTCCGCCCGTCAAGAGACTAATACTCTCAGGAGAGGACTGATTGTGGCAAAAAAACGTACAGATGATCTCGCCAGGCAATTACTTCAAGCTCAAGCTGGGCACACACCTTTACCTGGACTCGGGTGAGCTTCTGCCCAAGCTCAAACAAGTAATCCAGTGCAAGTAATTTTACCAGGGACAGTTCCTTTAGCACAGCCAGAACGCTTTGCGGGGGACCCTAAAAGGTTTGCCGTGTTTATGAACCGGTGCCGCCTGCATGCTTTGTACTATCGTATCTCAGTGGCAGTGCAGCCGATTGGTCTATTCCACTAGTCAACCAGGATGACCCTCTTCTTCAGGATTTTCAGGGTTTTCATCTAAGCATGCAAAGACTATTTGCCCGACATTCCCAAGGCCAAGCTTTGGATAATGAACTTTTGTCCTTGTGTCAGGGTAACCAGGATCTGCTGACCTACATCGCAACCTTCAATAGGTTGGTGGTATAAACCGGATGGCCTGAGGTCAAGCAGATTACACTATTTCATCGTGGCCTACGAGGTGAACTAAAAGACGTTTTGGCACAAGTAGTGAACCCACCTCAATATTGTGTTGAATACATAGACCTGGTTGTCCAGTTGGATCACAGACTTCAGAATCGGAAGGCTGATTGGGCTAGATTCGAGAATCGAGTATTGGTAAGACTTAAGGACAACGTCACCCCCAAAGGAACTGATGTATCTGAACCCATGCAAATTGGGGGGGTTAAAGGACCTTTGACTCAAAAGGAAAGTGACAAGCAGCGGCAGTTACAATTGTGCTTGTATTGCGGAACCTCGGGCATTTTTTACGGGATTTCCCAGTGAAACCACCTAAGAAGGTGGTAGGAGTCGCCGACAAAGTCAATATGGAATCAGAGCCAGGAAACGAACACTCCCGACAAGCATAGAGGTCCGCTTGCCGAGCATGAAGAAGGACACTCAGACCTCGCACTTAATTATACCAGTGGTCCTTATAGATCAAAGGCAACCATCTCGTATGCATGCAGTGAGAGCATACATAGATAGCGGAGCCATAGGAAACTACATGGATCAAGAATTGGCTACAAGGATGAACCTGCCTCTTTGCAGAAAACCACAACTGATGTAATCACCACCGTCGATGGGACCGAAATAGCTCCGGGTCCAGTAACTCATTCAACTATGGAGATGGCACTGTTGGGTCAAGATGGGCATCGAGAGAGCATTGGGTTTGACTTAATCAAGGCCCCACAGTTCCAAATAATTCTGGGAATGCCATGGTTGGAAACTCATAATCCTTGTATTGACTGGCGAGAAAAGAGAGTGACCTTCTCGGATTGTGCACACACTTGTTACCCTGAAAGAACTTTGATCAAAAGACTGGCTACGGTCATGAATCCGATAACTCAGTTACCCCAGGAATACCAGGAATTTCAGGATGTTTTCCAGAAAGAACAAGCAAACACGTTACCACCCCACAGATCATATGATTGCCAGATCGACCTCCTACCCGGCGCTCAAATTCCATGCAGCAGAATCTACTCCCTCACTGAACCCGAAAATCTTCATTTACGGCAATATTTGGATCAATACCTCGCTAATGGCTTCATTCGCCCGTCCAAGTCTCCAGCAGCATCGTCTTTATTATCTGTCCCTAAAAAGGAAGGTGACCATAGGACTTGTATTGCCTATCGCGCATTAAACCAAATTACGGTAAAAAACGGATACCCGCTGCCCCTGATCCCAGAACTACTGGGCCAAGAAAAGGATTCTCGTATCTACACTAAGTTGGACCTCCGAGGGGCGTATCATCTGGTACGAGTGAAAAAAGGCGACGAATGGAAGACTGCCTTCCGTACCAAATACGGATTGTTCGAATACCAGGTGATGCCTTTCGGGCTTTGCAACGCACCGGCAGTCTTCCAGTATTTTATGAACGATGTCCTTCGCGAACTCATAGACGTCTGTGTGTAATTGTATACATAGATGACATCTTAGTATACTCTTCATCTGAATCAGACCATGTGAAGCACGTTCGTGCTGTACTAGAAAAACTATGTCAGCATAAATTATATGCGAAATTGGAAAAGTGCATTTTTCATACTTCGGAAGTTGAATTCCTTGGATTTATCCTGACTTCAAATGGAGTTCGAATGGATTCACGAAAGGTGGATGCAATCCGCAAGTGGCCCTCACCTACCTCGATTAAAGGGGTACAGAGTATGCTTGGATTTGCCAAATTTTACCGCAGATTCATTCCTGATTTTTCACATCTTGTACACCCCATCACGGCTCTTTTGCGGAAAAAAAAACGCTTCCAGTGGACAGAAGAAGCTGAAAAGGCCTTCCAAGACCTAAAACAGAAATTAACTTCAGCTCCTGTTTTAAAGCACCCACGTCCAGAACTTCAGTACATGGTTGAATCTGATGCATCCAGCTTAGCCATGGGAGCTGTCCTTTCCCAAAAGGATCCTGAAACTGGTCAACTTCACCCGGTGGCGTTGTGGTCATGGAAATTTTCAGCACCAGAGTTAAACTATGCAGTTACCGACAAGGAACTACTGGCCATCAAGTCGGCGTTCAAAGCCTGGCGGCATTATCTTCTCGGAGCTTGACACACCATCACCGTAATCACAGATCACAGGAACTTACAATATTTAAAGACAGCCAAGGCTCAATTGTAACGCCAACTTAGATGGGCCTTATTCTTTGCGGAATAAGATTTTGTGATTACTTACCGACCAGGTTGTCGAATGGCAAAGCAGATGCCTTATCTCGTATTGGAATGGGAGAAGCATATTCAAATCCAGAACCACCACCTATAATTTCAGAGAGAAGAATTCCTGGTATAACCACTCTACAGACTCTGGACGACATCCATAAAAGGATTCAACAGCTTTTCGACCCTGCAGCTTTACAAAGCTGGTTGAACAAAGGCAAAGATTATTCAGTCACCGATCACCTACCATACTATCAATACTATCAAGGACGTCTTTACCTACCAAATAAAGAATTACAAGAATCTCCAATTACCATGAGTCTTTGATAGAAGGGCATCCTGGGATCAATAAAACCGAGGCCAAGATCAAAAAACAATTCTGGTGGCCTACTATGCGGAAAGTCATTAAGTCATTTGTACTGTCTTGCGGTATTTGCACCCAAAATAAGACCCAGAAAAGGAAACCAGCAGGCCTATTACAACCTTAGGACATTCCGCCTATGCCTTGGCATACCTTAAACCTTGACTTTATTACTGACCTTCCCAAATGTAATGGGTATAACACCATCCTAGTTATAATGGATCTTTTTTCCAAAATGGCTTATTTCATTCCATTAAAGGGTCTACCTTCAGCCTTGGCCAAGGAATTTCTAGAACATATCGTCGAAATACATGGATTCCCCTCCGTATTGGTTTCCGACCGGGGAAGTCAGTTCATTTCTCAGTTTTGGAGGAAATGCTGTCAATTGGCCCAAATCGACATTAGATTATCAACCAGCCACCATCCTCAAACCGATGGTCAAACTGAGAGGACCAATCAGACACTAGAGCAATACCTATGGTGCATGTTACACAAAACCAAAGGCAATTGGAAAGAAATTTTGTGGATATCCGAATATGCATACAAAAACTCATTGAACTCAGGAACAGGACAAAGCCCATTTTATACTATATATGGGCGACATGCTCGAACCTCTGAACTTGATTCGCCCCAACACTTAGAGATGCCTGCCGTGAACCATCTACATGCCACTATTACACAAGCTTTTAAAAAGGCAACTGAACATTTGAAACAGGCTAAAGAGAGATACAAGAAAACCGCAGATCAACATAGAAGCGAAGCTCCGAAATATCAGATAGGAGACCAAGTTTGGCTGGCTTCAAGACACATACCTTTAAAAGGGACTCGAACCTTTAACCCCAAGCATTTGGGACCTTACACTATTAAAGTCATTATTAATCCCGTGGCCGTCAAATTGGAGTTACCGTCAAATATGCGAATTCACCCAGTCTTTCATGTTTCACTTCTAAAGCCAGTACAACCAGGGACAAGGCTAACTAAACCACCTAACCCCATCCTAATAGACGGGGAACCAGAATTTGAAGTAAAGAATATTTTGGACTCAAAAATAGTCAAATCAAGACTTTTTTATCTGGTTGACTGGAAAGGTTATGGTCCACAAGAAAGGTCATGGGACCCAAGTGACAATATTCTTGCACCTCGATTGGTGAAAAGGTTCCAACAAAATTTCCCAGACAAACCGGGACCAGTGAAGAGAACAGCCATAGGAGGGGCCTTGGGGGGGAGTGCTGTCACGATGCCTGCCCCCAGACATCCGGAACAGGTCCAACTGTCCAGGGAACAGGCACCCAAGAAGACAAAGGAGTTCCCAAAACCCCGCCTAGGGGATATATGGGTTCAGTCCTGGTGCCGTAGGCGCCAGGCTCATATTGCCAACTTTAAACTATGCAGGTCATCCTGCAAAGAACTCATGTACAGGCCATGAAGGGACTACTTTCCCTTAGGAACTATTTTGCTGCTTGGGTGTGGTATTGGAACTTCTTACCTGGGAACTACTTTTTTGATGCTATTTAAACCACACCCAAAGAGCAGCACACACTTCGCGTTATTCTGCATCTTAGCAACGTAACGCTCACCGTGTCTGCAGTCCAGCATCCAGTCTACAGCCACACCCGTCTTGTGTCCTGAGCCGATCCTAGAGAAAAGGAAAGAAGAAGAGAAGGTTAGAACAAGGAGTTTTCCATTTGGTCATCATCTTTTCCTGGAGCAGCCGCTCCTGTGGATAAAGGAAAAAGATATTAAAATAAACCGCGCCACATTGCCAGCTGCACCACCAGGCCATACTCATTTGTCTTCGGAGCATCTCCACGACCCGGCACAGCACCCGTTGAATCGCCGCCCGAAACATCAGCATCTGAAAAGACAAGAACAAACAAAAGGTGAGCGGGGTTCCGCCAAAGACATTCTTTTTCTTACCGCAAGATACTTACTTGGAATTTTACCGCTCGAGGCAGCGCTGGTCACCACCCTACGTTAGACATTTTCGGCAAGGCACCGCACCTGCAAAGAAGAATGAAGAGAACTATTGGTTAATTACATTTGGAACAATATTACTTGCTAGATAGTGCTTGGTACAAACTGACTCTTACCTAAGCGCTACCTTCATCCATCGAGGCGAACTCACTCCTTGGATCACGCTGCAAGGGAAAAGGTATAAAAGGAGCAAGAGTGAATTAACAGATATTTGAACTCTAAAGGAACTATACATTCGGTTTACACACTACTTACCTCGGAGTTATTGTTGTTTGGAACTCTGCCAAATACCTTCGGATCAGTGAAGTAACTGAACTTCTACGCGCCCCTGCACTCCACGCAGGATGGAGAGTTCATCCTTCCAAACAATAAGATGAGACTTTATGAAGGGGAATACTGGAAGTTTTCAGGGGAAATAGTGTTAGTGTAACCTCTCTACCACAGGTGGCTAATCTCCTTTACTGCTTTTAGGAAAATATTCTTGCGGGTCAGGCAGACAAAACTGAGTGGGTAAGTGCAGTCGATCATCACTTCGCTACGAGTCACACTGGTAGAGACCGCAGCAGTCCAGCTTCGTTTGACGCCCCTGTGGAATCCAGGTGAGCGTAACACTAGGCCCCAGAAAGCTTGGTAGGTTATGCAGAGGGTCTTGAACTTGATCCTCGTAGCAACTGGGAGCCAGTGGAGAGATTTTAGGGCTGAAGAGATGTGGTCCCTGGGGTTGAGGCCAAGGATAAGTCTTGCAGTCCTATCCTGGATTAGTTAAAGGGCAAAGGGAGGAGTTAAGCAGATTGAGGAAGATGCTGTTGCAGTACTTCAGCCTGGAGAGGACCGTAGCGCTGGAGCCATTGAGTTTCTGGGGGAAGGTGAAGAAAGGAAGACTTCTTCTGAAGAGGTGCAGCTGATAATGGGCCTTCTTAGCAAGGTCTGTGATGTAAGGAGAAAAGGAGAGAGAGGAGTTTTTTGCCTCACAGGAGAGTGAGTGGAGGGGGCCCATGGAGGGCGGCCATAGTGTAGGAGGGAATGAGGGAGCAGGGGTCCAAATGAGAAGGATTGCAGTCCTACTGGAATTAAGGCAGAGATTGTTAGCTGTGCATCATGCCTGAATGGCAGACAGACAGTCAGGAATGAGAGAGGAAGAGGAGGAAGCAGAGAAGGGAATCTTGAAGCAGAGCTGCATGTTGTCCACATAACACTGGAAGTTAGGAGAGAAGGCTGAGATCAAATGGGCTAGAGGGGCAAGGTGAATGTTGAAAATCCAACAAAAGAGAATAGAGCCCTGGCAGAGACCACAGGTGGACAGTGAGATGGAGGAGAGAAAAGTGCCCAGTTGAACCTGTGACGGATGGTCAGAGAGGAAGGAGGTCAACCAGTCCAGAGCCAGATCTGTGATGCCAAGGGTTTCACAGAGCCAATTTTTAAGGGTGGCATGATTGACTGTATCAAAGGCAGAGGAAAGATCAAGAAGGATCAGAACGGAAGGAGAGTTGGAATTGAGATTAGAGAGCAAGTCTTCACGGGTGTTCAGGAGTCCAGTTTCTGTGCCTCTAGCTGCTCTGAAGGCAGCCTGTTGGTTGTGGATACAACCAGCATATTCAGTGTGGTGGATAAACTGGGAGATGGCCAGATTCTCCAAGAGCTTGCCCATGAATGGGGTGATGGAGATAGGGTGGTAGTTAGCGGGACATGAAGAGTGGGCAGATGGCTTTTTGAGGTGAGGGTTGGAGACGGGGATGTCAACAGATATGAGAGCATCCAAGGTGTGTCCGGATGAGTAAATCGGACCGGAGGGAAGAATGGAGGGGGAAAGAGTGTCACAGAGGTTGCAGAAGAGTCCTGAGGCCACATCAGGGGAGTCAAGGTGACTATTGAAGTGTCTGAGGAGGAGAAGCTAGGAGGGGGACAGGAGAGAAGAGATGAGGTCAGCCCACTCTGAGAGGAAAACGTAGACTGGGCCAGGGTGCCTGTAGATGGTGGCCAGAGTCAGAAAGAGGATAGGAGAGACACCAGCCTACAGATGAGGCATTCAAAGGAGGAGTAGGACTGAGTGGGTATGATAGTAGCAGGGACACATTCAGGGAAAATCAGAACCACTACACCCCCGAACCAGAGAGAGAACGGAATAGAGGATGTCTGTGACAGTCTGCCTGAAAGAAGCATTGACATAGGTGCCAGCGATGTGCAATTCTGGATTGGAGACAAGAAGATCCTTCTTGAACTTTTTCCTTCCAGACTTCGAATGAGAGATAGGATAGGTGATAGAATAGCAGTTAGAGAAGATAGGGGAGTTTGAAAGCACCATGGACCATGGAAGGAGAGCACAGAGAAAAAGGAGGCGGGTGAGAGGGAAATTGCAGTGCACCACACAGAACTGTAACACACAGCAAAAGGCAAGAATCAAGCGCCCAGGATGAAGGGGAAAATCCTAGGATTCAGCATACAGCAGTAAAGCAAGCACCAAGAAGCGAGTTTCCTGGTAAGAGGGCAAAAAAACTAGAAAGAGGGCTAGAGGGAAAATCCTAATTTTCAACACAACAGCAGATGCCCAAACACACAGATGTGACTTTCCAAGATAGAGGAGAAAAAAAACATTTTCAAACACAACAGCAGATGCAAAAAGCACACAGATTTGAAATTCCTAAATAGAGGGAAAATCCCAACGACAATCACCTAATGCCACATATGGATGCCATACAACTGTGACGTGCAGTAGACTGCAACTTAGCTGAAAGGAGTAATAAGAGAGGATGAACAGTGAAATAGGGAGAAGCAATGGCTGTTCCCCTGCCCCACACCTCTCTTACCTTGTCAGTCACTACTGGTTGACGGCTGCAATGTTTGCTCCCACAGAGTACAAAGGCAAACACACTCTGGAGCTGCTACTGAGGGAGCTTGCCTTTGCCTCGGGGCCCTTCTTGAGCTTACCATGCCAAAAGTTTGCTTTACCAATTGCAGTTGTGCCACATTTTGTCACAACATAACCTGAAGGACCCGGTGTCCACACACTGGAAATCTACTTTGCACATGTTGGACAGGCTACATGAGCAGTGCAATGCCATTAACAATTACTGCAATGCCAACAGTAAAGAACTAGATGTGGCATTTTTGACAGCTGCAGCTGCTAATATCTGTTCTGTGCTATGGCATTTTAAGGAGACCACCAATTGGGTTAGCCATCACAATGTATCCCTCTTTGAGGTTCTCTGACTGGTCTACTATGGACCCACTTTTCAGAATAACAGTGGCCACCTTTCCTCTTCATGTGTCTGTTTTTGGGGGGAGGGCGGTTCGCAGCAAACATCACAGGGAGGAGACACTGTGCAAAGGTTCACCGATGGTTTTCTGCAGTTCTTGCAACAACAATTGATGAAGCAACACAGGCAGCAGGAAGAACATCAACCAGCCCCTATGTTCCTAATTAAACTGGGATTGTGAAGCTCGAGATTAATGGCCTCAATGGACACTACACTGCTGACACCTGTTGAAAGATCTGTGAACATTGTGGGGGCCGTCTATGGTGAGGAGATGCTGTGGGCACCCTTCCACAGAGTCTCATCTTGAATAAAGACATCAATTGGAACAGACAACTGTACAAATCTTTGATGCCTATCTACTGGATATATCTCTTGTGGGAATGGATGTTAACTGAGTAGGATATTGGTAAGGCAAGGGGTCAGTCTGGATAACAGTACTTTTTTTTAATTTGCTGTTAAATCAGTGAGCACCCATTAACAAGTGTACAATCAGAGTTTTTGTTCTACAGCTGGGGCTATTGGCTCTAACCACAGTCTTTAAGTGTCGCTTGTTGACATTTTTTTTTAACGTCACTCCATAGTGGAAGTCTATGGAATGACATCTACCCATAGCCAACACAACATTTTGGAGAATGATAGCGATTTGTTACCAAGCACATGATATACAGAGAAGTGTAAATTAGGGTTGTTTTGTGGAGCATGTAACTGTAGCAGTGGTTGAGTGTCTATTTACAGTTGCTGACTTGCCCATGGCATTATCTTTGTAGCACTGCAGTTTTTGAGCCCTTATTGGAAGGGCACCAGTAGCAGGAGTCTGCTGCTGTCTGCAGTCCTTTGTGCAACTGGTAACAATGGGCAGCCTTGGCAGGTGTGTTTTTGTTGCCTAAAGACTTTGTGCAGCAGCTAGCTTTACCAATAAGCCAGAGGTTTGACCCAAGCACAAAGTGTCTTGATTGGAGAATAATTTAATGCAAGAGGGATTTGGAAACCCATCGCGAGTTCAACCTGTGATCGGACTACACCCAAAATCTCATTGTATACTCGCAGGACAGGGTGATTCATGCATGCTAAAAATATTTGAGGGGCCGGCAGGTCGTGTTCAATGAAGGTCATGTAGGCTTGCAATCAGGCAAAAACAGTTGGAACCTGAAAGCATCCCCTTTCCATGTGATTTATAGAGCTCTATAACACACACAACTGATGTCACCTGTGCATTTCACAGCTGGGAAATATACCAGATTTAACAGAGCTAGTGAAAGGGAATCAATGGGGTTCTCATCCACGCGCAGTATTACATTGGAGTACCTCTTTAATGTTGGCCAATCACTCATTTTATATTTATTCTAGATTCCTTTTTTAAATATTTCTGCCTTTCTTTTCTTGTAATCTTTCATCTTCTCGTTCCTTCCTTCTTTCCATTTGTTTGTTTCTTTATTTATTTGTTTCTTCCTTTCTTCATTCCTTTCCGTTCTTTCTTTTTTCTTTTTTTCGCTCTTTCCTTCCTTTTTTTCTCCTTCTTTCTTCATCTGTAGCTTGCATGGCTATGCTTATCATGCTTTATTTCTCCCCACCCATAGCTGCTTCTTTGCATATGTCTCATATATCTTACCATCTTTATCATACATACGGGTCGGTTCCTCTCTTGATCTTATCTTCACTACTTTGCTCTTCCTTCTCGTGCTCATTTTTCTTCCCACAGCCCTAAAACGTATTTATCTTTTGTCTACAATGTCTTCCATTTGGGTTTTCTCTATCCTTCTTTCTTCTTCCTAAAAGCCTCCTTTACTCTGGTTGACCTCTCCTTACCATCAAATTTGAGGAGTTTTGGCCAGTGAAAACGGCGCTGGAAAAACTGTCAATCCACTTCTGCTTTTGTGTTATTTCTTCTAGTCATGCTTCCCATGATCTGGAATTGTTTTAACATCTCTATTACCTATCTCTTATTTATACTGTTTATCCTCATTCTGATCTTTTGTTTTCTCTTCTTAATACCCCTCTGTCTCATCGTCTCCTAACCATCAGTGAATTCTGCTCTCACCTGTCCAGACTTTTCTTCCTACTTTACTTCTAAAATTGGTACTACCCACTCTTCCTTTCCCCACCCTCTTTCACCTGTTCACTTCTTCTCCTTTTTTCTCTTCTTCTTTTGGTGTCTTAACTCCCTCTATGATCACTTATTATCTTTTTTTGCTCTAGTGGAATAACCCCCTAGTTGCTCCTTTGGACCCACTAACATCAGCTCTTATCTCTCGGGTAAACTGTATTTCCCTTCCATATTTGACTGCTGTTTTCCAGCATTTTCCTAATATCCTTCCAACAAGTTAAAATGCTTCACCTTGTTTTGATCCCTCTCTTCATGCTAATTATTGTCATATTTATCTTCTTACTATCCATAAAAACTCTTTGGAATGTGCTGTCTACTCTCAGTTTTCTTAAAGTGGATTCAATTTCTCTTCTTCGTCTGTTACAGTCTGGCTTTCGCCCTGGTTTACTGAGATGGTTCACCTGCTTCTTATTAATGTTCTTACATCATTACATCATGCAAGATAATCCTCTATCTTTGGTATTCTTGACGTGTCTGCTCCATTTGATATGGTGGTCATTCTATTCTATATTATGCTCTTTCTGGGCTTGTTATATCGGCTGTTGCTCTAAGATGCTTTTCCACATATTTCTAATCACATATCATATCTGAATCCATCTGTGCTGGGCTGGGAAATGCTCTCATTCCCTGCTGGTCTTTGGCCCCTTCTTTTTGTCTTTATGTATGCAATCTCTGTCTCCTATTATTCCGTCGCTGATCTTCTATTGTCACTTGTACTCTGATGATATTCAGATCTTTTTCTGTTTTCTTCCTTTCCTCCCTCACTCCACTCACCCTTTTGAGACTGTCCATTTGTGTGAAACTTTGGATGCTTCCTCGTTCCCTTCACCTTTAATGATATTCAATTTTTAATGCCCATTCACTTTATGATTGCTCCCCTCCTTCATTTATCTATTGTCCCCTTGTTTCCCTCTGCCGTTGTCTATCTGCTTTTAACTTAGCTGTTATTTTTGAACCATCTCGTTCCTTTTCTAATCATATCTCTACTCTCACTCATTTCTGTTATTGTCAGTTTTATATTGTTCGAATTTGACCTTTTCTTTCTTTTTCTACAGCAAAGTCTCTTTACTTTGATTGTTTACATCCCTGTCTCATCAGTCTTCCAGATTATTCTGTGACCCTTCTTCAGGTGATTTTTTAATGTTGCACTTTGCTTTCTAGGTCTACTTTCCCTGCCTTCTCAGATTCCTCTTTCCAAGGGCTTGTTTGTCATGCTGTTCTCCAGTTTTGCTTCTTGTGTATGCATGGTCTTGGGCCTTCTTATGTTTCTGCTTTTTCATGGGTCTGTGCACCCACTGATACACTTCAATCCTCTTCTCTCTTTCGGTTGACTATTCCTCCTCCCACCACACTCCTCCATTGATCAATCTCGTTTTAGCTCTTTTCACCTTTTGGTCCCAACATTACGGAATGATATTTCCCTTTCTGTATGTTCAGCTCCCACCCTCTAATTTTGACCTCACTTTATTGTACTTATATTGCGCACCATAAGCCCGGAGGCGTGAGGGTGCATACATACAAACAAACATAAATACCAACATAGTAACATATAACAAAAAATTATCAACAAGGGTATATAATGGAAACCTCATCAACTGCGGATGACAAAAGGCTAATAACATCAATTTACAGTTAAAAAAAAAAAGAAAGGCCAGAAAAGGTAATCCATAAAGAGGTACATCTCAGAGGATCAAATTACAGTTTGAGGACCCTCTGGGAAGGTATTTACATCATCTTAGAAATGCAGGTAGAGTGCTAACCCCACAGCCCACTAAGACACAATCTCTATTTGGTTGTGAGCACCAATCACTTAGGTACATCCTACGAAGAATCTTTAAGTCCGAGTGTCTGACCACACCCGGTCCTGTTCTCTGCCGTAACCAGGCAAGAACCTTGTTGCGTAAGGCTTCTCTTGACTCTTTTCCTTCACTTTTCTTTTCTGAATGTTAGTGATGACTAGATTTCTCTCATCCATAACAAAGTCATGAGTACTCAAGTTGTTTATTTTCGGCATTTGTGATTTGCTTAATTTCAAGAACCGCGAGGATGCCATCTTGAATTTAGCCTTCGCAACTGTGTGTTGTTTAATCTCTTTATCATCAGATTTCCACTCGGATACCGGGGAAGGCAGCAGTGTTTCATGTGTTGGCCCTTTAGTATCTACATTCCGGATTTTAGCCCACTGATTATTAGCCATCATTGGAATAATAGGCGCCAAAGACTCCTTACTGGAAAAGTCAGTTTGTGAAGATTGATCTCGCCTAACCCTTTGTATGTCGACTTGGCAGGCATTATCCGATTTTGGTACCTGTAGCAAGGCTGCTGGACTAGATGGCCCATCTGTCTGCGAAGCTGAGTTAACTCTAGACGGCTGTAAATCCAAGCCCCACTTATTTAATGCATCTGCAAGTAAGTGAAGGTCGAAGGGACTGTTACACAAGAGAAGCCCCTTGGCAATACTAGCCATGAGAGCGGGCCATTGCTCATGACCAGTATGCCCAGATTGAAATAAATTGGACCTGACCCCCCTTGCAGAGCAGGGGGTGATGAAATTAGGTGTGCCGTATGCCTCCCGGCATGTTTCTCAAAATCGTTCAGAAATGACAATACAACTGGGGTCAGGGCCGGCACTGTGGGAATATCTCCAGATTTATGTACACTATCCTGGACTACAAGTCCTATAGAATCAATCTTCAGTAGTGGACTGTGCAATTCCAGGACTGGGCATTTACAAGGGGAAGTAGGATTCTCAGGGTTCTCCGTTTTATTCACCTCCGGAGCAAGGTGGCAGCCTTGCAATCTCGGTCTCCTTCGTGAACTGAAAGCCAAAACTTCCGACACGCAATCTCTATTAGTCAAAGGAGAGGGTGCCACTAATCCTGCTACACCCTCCTCTGCATTTGATTTAGCACCCAGCCCAAGGGTAAGGTCTGTTTGCTCCAGCTCCTGATTCCTAATCAGTAGGATACGAGCATTAGCCTTCTTACGTGCGGCCATAATGTCGACCAAGGATAAGGAAAATTGTCGATAAGCGTAGGACAAGCCAAGATTAGGACAAAGTAAAACCTATAAGATATACTTCCCACGAGAGGAGGGCTAGCATGCCAGTATCTACAATACAGGTAAGAACGCTTACCACATCTGAGAATGCAGCGTTTTTGTTTTTTTACCTCTGAAGTAGCCAATCCCTTGAACGGCTGTGAGGCAGCTGGAAAGCCGGCAGAGGCAGGGGTATCTGGCACTGGTGCTGCGTGGAGTCTCTGTTTCACAATGCCGAACAGCCGCAGAAAAACGCTGGGGGAACACTTCCAACGACCAGCACGCCAGCACAGGCATAGAGAATTAGAGAAAAGGACCTGCTCAACGCGTCAAGCCGCACAGCAACATAGAGTTACTGCCGCCTCCGACACCAAAGCACTCTGATGTGATGTGATGTGCCTAATCTTTCTGCTCTTGGATTGAAGGAAGCTTATTATCTTCCTTCCTCTTGAATGAGATATTTACATCACATGAATGAGATTTTTACATCACATGAAAGAGATTTTTACGTCACGTTATTCCTTAGGCAGATTTGCCGTATTTTATGTAACCATGTGTTTAACTAAGTACACCTTTTTGGTGAAAGCACTCTATAAATCCCCCAAAATAATAAATGAGCCTAGAGGTAGTCATATGTGTACATGACATATTACAATAATTATTAATCACGCACAAATGACTTAAGTGTTTTTACATATTTTTTAATCAGTTAAATGGATGCTACACTTTTTGTACACATGCATGAATGCATTGTTCGTGAACCTTATTAGAAAGTGACCCCGAAAATGTTGCAGGAAAGAGATGATGTCCTTTGTGCAATACGAAAATAAGTAGAAACATAGAATAATATAGGAAATGGTATGACCTGATTGTGTAAACAATCCTTCGAGAGGCTCCTACGAGAAGTGTTCCAGAGGGAAGCGGGGCAGGTACTGATCGGCAAGGACTATAGGCTCAAATGACATGTCTCCGTTGGTTAGCACTGTAATATCGTGCGCCGAACCCCCAGCTTTCAATCTGCATTGCAGTCAATCGTGCGCACGAAAAACTCTGTTTGTGGTCGATTTTGTATTCCCAGGTCGAATTCCGATTAAAGTAGCCAGGTCTGAAAACTCGAGCACGGATAATAGCGGCCAGCGATCCAGAGCGAGCCCGGAGCCATCACAAAGGAAAAGCCCAACACGTCATGTTCTGTCACCCTTGTAAATATTGTGTCTACTAAACAAGATTCTTCACAATATATATCTTAGAAAGGGATTTAGTGCGTTCATTTAACAAGGCAGCATTTTGTATAGTTCAAAAGTCAATTGGGCATGACATTAATATATTGTTCCGAGCAATAGACACCTCAACCAAACAGAATTTCCCTTCTGGAGGCAATCTTTTTGTCGCTAGTCTAATGAATATCATTAGGGTGAATTTATAAAAAAAATGTTTTTAAAAAAAAAGAGAGAACAGAAATAGTGATTGTTGTGAGAGCACGTCCCCACTCTTCGAAATTATCAAGCTGCCACAATCTATAGCTGCGCAGTTAATTTCCACAATAATTACATTCCATTACTACCTCGCGTAAGCTGTTATTTTTGCTCGTTAATGAAACAGTATCAAAACGAAGTGCGCGGCAGCAGCCGTAATTAGCAGAGCATCGCAGTCCATTCGTCACAATGCCATCAACATACTTGTCAAGGAAGCAAACTCATTTTCGGAACGCCACGTGATTTTCAGGGCTCCAGACACAGCTGATGGCCTGTCCGCCTAGTTTAAAAGAGCTCCTGATTTAACAGGACCTGACACTGTTTACTTCAGCCTATTATGCCTGCTGAATTCAGTGAATGCTTCACTGGGAACTGGAAATCGAAAGAAGGCCATTCATTTTAATGCCAGCTGCTTTTCTTTTTCTTTTTAAAGGAAATCAATTTTTGCTCCGGCTCAGAATGTACTCGGCAGATCCTGAGTAAGCCACCGCCTTTGTTGGCAGCAACAAAAGATGTGCCCTGTTTTTTTTGTTTTTTTTGTTCACCATTCACAATGTAGCTTAAAATGACACTGAAGTAGTTGATTCATTCCCTTTAATTTATGTTCAGGTGTGCCTGCTTTAATGGCGGCAAGATTACAATAACACATGTTTCGTGGAAGATCTAATTTAGCTGAAGCAGGGAGAAACCTAAACATCTCCCATTCTCCTGTGAAGGGACTTTCAGTATTAGAAAAAAAAAATGACGCTGTACTTGGTACTGAGAGGTAGTGCCATTGCATGTTTCTGAACTTGTATTTATTATCTGCATATTGTGCTTCAAATACTATAGGCAAGGTGCTGCCAAATTCATAAATAAATACTGTGCCATACAGCATTCTAGCTACAATGCGGACTGATGCGCTAAGCTTATTTTTAGTATGTTCGGCTTTATGAAAAACATGTACGTACATGTTGTTATATTTAAACTAAGGCAGAATACACATTCCTATTTTAGTACATACGTCAGCAAACAGGCCCTACAGTGAAAAGGGCATCCAGCGAGTCCTATTTGGCTGGTAAAATTATAAATTGTAAAATACATGGCAGCCTGCAACACCTGCATAACAATCACAGATGTCTCTGCAGCATCTAATTACAGCAGTGACAAGCTTTTCAATAGCTTACTGTGACACTTTAGAGCCATGAGTTGACAAAGTACTGTTTTTGGAAGAATGTTTATTAGCACCCGGGGCAGGGTGAGTAGCCAATCAGGGTCCTTGGATTACGGGCTGAAACTACCAATCTCAGACTACGTTCCATGCAACCTGAATGCTGCATCCCCCGACCCGCAATCTTCTGCCCACTGTCCCTTATCTTTTATTTTTCAGACTTCCCCCACTTACCTCTTTTCTTTGAACTACTAATCTCAGACCACGTTCCAAGCAACCTGAATGCTGCATCCCCGGCCTCGCAATCTTCTGCCCACTGTCCCTTACAGTATTTATTTATGAATTATGAAATTATTTTTCTGACTCCCCCCTCTTACCTCTTTTCTTTGGCAGCGGCTGCAGCGTACTCTCCAACACTGCTGCCACACTGCTGCTTGTGCTCCGTGGCCGCCATGGAAATGGAAGAGGGGCTCCGTATGGCGCCCCGCCTTCCACATCCATGGTGGCCATCTTGGGACAGTATTTTCAGTCAATGAAAGGAACTCGCACTGGACCCCATACATTGACTGAAAACACAATTTCCTTAGCACACAGGGTTCCTGGAGTGGAAACCTGGGGTGCTAATCGCATTAAGCACCTGTCCCAAGGGCAGGAATGGGTGTTAATGTCCCAGGGCCCCCGTTAAATGCCCTCGCTTCGCTCAGGCCTTTAATTCAGCCCTTGGAATGGGTGCTTAATGTTATAATTCACACACTGCCTCAGTTTAACAAGAGTGAGCAATAATCTGCATGTTATTGCTTGTTGTAAAGCACACAATGAAAACGTTGTGTCCATGCATTTTATTAAGATATTATTCTGCAACAAATTTGAAGCTGCATATTAGCTTTTTTAACTCCAAACATATTTCACATTTATTATATGGATCAGCAAATGTAAGATCTCATACATTAGATGTAGCATGTGGCTATGTAGTAAAGGCAGTGACAGTGTGTGGCCATGTACTATAAGGGATAAAATATCCCCTGCCGTACATAAAAAGGATATTGCAAGCCACCTCAGGGTTCCGTGACCTTATAGATAAGCTCTGGCTTTGGCCTCATTCCCCTATTTTGTCACAGAACTCCTCAGTAACTTGCAATTTCCTTATAATGTACAGGATGGGGTACATTATCCCATATATTACATGCAGGTTGGGACATCACTAATGATTGTAAAGAAAGTGATATCACTACTGCTCTGTAATCAGTTATGTTTCAGATGTGATGTCACAATACCTGCTGCTTGTGCCAGCACAGAACGGAATTCCATTTGCCAAAGAAGCACTTAATTTAAATCTGTGGCACGCTTTTAAAATTCTTTTCTTTTAAAATAACATTCTGTGACACCTTAAAGCCATTAATTGATAAGGAATGGCTTATGGTAGCATGTTTATTTTGTGCACTGGTAGAGGTTAACAGATGAAAGCAAGAATGTGCATGTTATTACTTATTTTAAAACACATGAAAACAATTTTAGAAGCTGCGTATTTTTTTAAATCCAAACATATTTCACATTAATTATACGGATCAGCAAATGGAGGCTCCCTTACATTAGAAGAAGCAAGTGACTAGGAATTAAAGGCAATGGCAGTGTGTAGCCAGAAGGAATAAAATACCCACCACCCTCTGCCGTACGTAAAAAGGATATTGCAAGTGAACTCAGAGTTCTGTGACCTTATAACCATATGACCTTATGAAATAGTGTGCACATTAGGAAGCTGGAAATTCAGACCGAAACCAAGAGCCATCATCCACATGCACAAAACACAGGGCCTGATTTACTAAAGCGTTTTACAATGGTGAAATCCCATAGAGCACACTTTGTAAATCAGGCCCATAGTCTATTCAAGGAGAAATATGCTGAAATGGATCCTTGGCATAGAATCAGTTCCATGTGATTAGTTTGCAATGTTTGTGTCTCATGATAAACAAACATGGACATTGTTTGCTTTTATCCTACTACTTCCCATATTTTGAATACCCTCGGTTGAATTTCCACCACAGAACGATCCCCTTACATCTGCTCTAATCCCAGTAACGGACATTTTCCTTTGGTTGTTTCGATTTTTGAAACCAAAATGCAATATCAGTTTCAAGGGATTTTTTCTCAACCGTGCTCAATATACGTTTTTATCTGTATCCTTTTTATCATGTAAACTTGCGGAATGAAGCCTAAAAGTGTAATGCTGCGAAGATCAAAACGAGGGATGAATTGAGGACAAGCGTTGTTACTAGAGGGGGAAAGGTGCTGGTCCCTTTGAAGTCAGACAAAAACCAGAGCCACATGACAGCTGAAAAATCCAAACTCTAAGAACTCTGTGGCCATTATAGAGTGTCCATCGCCTTTCTGACACTACACATTAAACCAATCCTTCATCAGAGACTTTGATAACTTCAGGTTCTCATAAACGAATTTCTTTTTTATTTGTAAAACATTGCATTAATCGAGCATTGGTCTCCGTGTGAAAAGCTTGCCACTAACATTGTATTCTTATACATGAGTACTTGTATTTAGCATCTTACAGCCCAATGGAATTTCTTATGATGCGTATATTTTGGCAGAGTGATATGTGTTTTATAATTCATTGTTGTTAAAAGAGAGAGCACGTTTCTCTCACCCACGTGCATATCTAAATAAAGCGCGTTTGCAATGCATGCACTCAATAACATATTGCGTATCATGTCAAAGCTGTCATACAATCTCAAAATCTCTGTTTCACAAGTGCAAGCACTGTAAGGTTCTATTATTTATACTTCAAGTACACTGAGCACCAACATCTCCCAAACAATCTATGCATGCGTCCAGCAAACATACCAGGGTAAACCCTAAAAGACCAACTTCCGGACTGCATTACAAGAAAACACAGTTTGAAAAACACATTGTGTCGTGCTAGTGAAAAGCAGCATGGGGGGTTTGTAAATAATTGTTTGGGAAAGACACTGTGAGCAAGCAAAGCTGGGTGGATATTTTTAGTGCTCATGACAGAGCTAAACAGCTGCCACAAAAGAAGGTTGACCAGTGAGGCAGCTGCCCATATCAATGGCTAAAACATTACTATGGGCCATCACTGATGGAAACGACATCACTCTGCATTAACTGTACAGAGTGGCTATCTGACACCTGCTTACAATGACTCAAGCAAAAATACAGACTGACATTGACATCTGCCAGCACCCGGCTGTAGTTAGTCTTAGTGCTGCATGTGCCCACCAATGCCACCTACCATCACATGGTGGTCATGCTGCATGGCATGCTACAGCCCATATTGCCCAGTATGCTGATATAGCTTTTTGATGCGCTGTTCAGACAAACCTTGCAGCACCGCTAACTCCTCAGAAACCCAGAAGAAGTCAATGGGCCTCATTACGACCCTGGCGGTAAGGGGTTAGCGCCATCGTTAGCTGCGCCGACCCCTTACCGCCAATCACGAGTTCCCTTTCCGCCATGGCGGATTTTACACCTGCTTTTAGCGGGTGTAAAAATCCATGGCGGTAAGGGAACTTGGTGTTAATTACGCCACCGTAATTTACGGTGGCGTAATTAACGCCTTCCCCACTCCCATTATGCCCTATGGGGCAAAAATGGGAATGGGGAAGGGTAAATGGGGATTGGGGATTTACCGCCCCGCCAAGGTCGGAATGGGGCGGTAAATCCCCTTACCGCCATGGTGTTAACGTAGTTAGCACCATGGCGGTAAAGTCACGGCCCTGGCGGTAACTTTCCGCCAGGGTCGTAATGAGGCCCACTGCCTCTAAAATCACATTGTATGCCTTTTCCCACTTTCAAAATGTCCTAGCTGCATTGGGCTGCACAAATGCGGCACCAGTAATCCCAAACCAGGGGGATGGTTTTGAACGAGAATAACCAAAACAACATAAGGAAAAACGAAACTGCATCAGTAAAGGGGTTTTCAATGCAGCTGGGAGACATTGCCTAGTCACATGAGACATCATACAAGTTCTCAGAGTTGCTTAGTTCCACTCTGTACTTATACAGTTTACAGCGGTTCAGTCAGCAAAAACGTTGTCGCAACATGGTATGATTCTTTTTTACACACAGTGTTCACACAAAGCAAAATAATGTATGCCTGACTCTTCAAACACGATTCCTTTAGGCTTACTGCTAACACTGTACAACCTCACGTGTAAGAATCCTTTCTTGTGAAAACAAACCCTCACTTCCTAGAGTTTCGTGCCCTTTAGTTTCTACACACTTTTCCGAAAGCCCTTGGTCGACCTTCTTTTGTGACAGCTGTTTAGCTCTGTCATGAACACTAAAAATATCCACCCAGCTTTGCTTGCTCACAGTGTCTTTCACAAAAAAGTCTGTACAAACCCCAAATACTGCTTTTCACTAGCACGACAGGATGTGTTTTGCAAACTCTGTTTTCTTGTAAATCCCAAACATTGCATGTTCCCCTTTATTTCCCTCTTTTGAATTCATCAACATAATCTTTGTCAGAGTCAGAAAAACAAATAGGAGCAGGTGCTAATAAATACATCTCTTCATGAGGTCGGTTGATCGGGAACATTGCAGTGGCTTTCGCAGTCAGACTTTTAGAACTAAAAATACGGATCTGGCCAATGCAACACAGAACCATGAGGCCCACAACAAAGCCTACACAAAGGTTCATGAGAGAGAAAACCAATCCCCTGTAATTCCTGCTCCATCATTAAGTCTCTTTTGCAGTGTTTTTAGAATGCTGATGCTTGACAAAGTGTGCCATTATCTTTGTCATTTGCAAGAATGCATGCACAGCAGACACTGCTGATTATTTGGCACACTGCTCCCTCACAGGCACTAAGCATGACAAGAACGTATCTATTTTGTAGCACCGTAAAGGGAATACCCCTGAGCTCATCCTTGATAGCGTTAAATCCATTGCTGGTGGCATTTATATATTGCATCCTGGCAAACCTTGTCTTCTGTAACCCTTTAGCATTGGCAGTGACTTGAACTCCATGGTCATGACAGAAGCAAAGGAATATTCTGTTTGCCGAATAATCGATGAGCCATCAGGGAGTTCACCATCCGAAGTTAAATTGCTGCTCCTCTTATGTTGATTTGAGTTGACCTTCTTGTACAATGATTGCAGAGCATGAACTTAGGCAATGAAAACTCGAGTATCCAAGCTGACAAGTAAACACACTCCATACCAGGAGAGGGCCAGTTGATCATATGCCAGCCCTTCACAAAGCATGAACATCGATAAGGACCACCATACCCGATTGCAAGTCCAGAACATTCCTTGTTTAATTGCAATGCGAGTTGTTGCCCAAGTCCATTTCCTCAATAACATAAGTGAGAAGTCAATAATTTGAGAGAGGGGATTGGTATAGAGGTGGGCGCCATCCAGGTAAGAGAGGAAGCATAGTGGGACCAGTTGGTGGCACATACAGCATGAATATCCTTGGAGATGTCAGATTCCCTGCCCCACATACTCATACCTCCACAAAACACAGGGAAAGTAATAAGTGCCCAGACTCCAGATCCCCATCATAGACTTCAATTTGCAACACAAAAAGGGTATAGTTGACAATCAGGAAGAGGCACATGTCTACAGTACATAAAAGGAATTTTCCCACCATTAATATAAACAATATTCTCAACCCCACCCATGTTCCAAGTTGTAACAATTACCAAAAAATGTGTAACTTCAAAACCTGACAGCTGTACTTGTCCCTCCAACTTACATTGTGCTAAATGGTAAAGCCACTGGAAATATGCAACTCATGCTGACCCGGTGCATGAGGAATAGATGAACAGATAAAGCAAGAATCATTAATTTTTTGTTTAGCTACAACATGCATGTTGCAGTACAATAGGTTATCCTCACCATGATTATATACATTTGTGCAATTACCAATAGAAGGAGGAAATACAATACTACATTATGAAATGATATGATATGGCATTTATAATGCGCCTATACACAAGTGTTCCAAGGTGCGATGAGGCAAGGGAGGGGAACAGAGGGAAGACAGAGACAGCGATCTTACTAGGCCAGGTGACATTGAGATCACACAAGTGCAGGGGAAGGCGGGAGGGGAAAAGTGAGAGGGGAAGGGGGAGAGGAAGTGCAGTACAAAGAATAAATAGTAATAAATAAAAACAATAAATAACAACAATAAATAAGAAGTGCAAGCAACAGGTGTCAAGTGCTGGTAGGGGGCTGTAGGGATACAGAAACAGCCCCAGAGTAGAAGGATTGACAGGGGTGCAGTGCAGGTGTGCAACTGGTGGAGGGGACCTGGGCACGAGAACAGAGGGTTGCCAGAAGACCATTGCAGTTTCAGTTTCGGAAAAGTTTATGAAAAAACAGATCGACTACCCCTCTCTTTAAGTCCTGTATGGGTCACAGGTGAAGATAAAGGTTAACCTATACACTCTGTTAGTAAGGTTATCGCCTTTTTGGGAAAAATTACAAAGAAATGCAACTAAGTACAAAAAATTCTATCTTTTTAATGGTCATAAAAATACCTAAAAAATATTACAAACTTAACCAAACGTGGCAAACTTAATACATTTTCAATCAAAACATTTAGTCATCATTCATCTATTCTAACAGGGGAATACTACAACTTAAACAGCTTTGTGCATAACAGTAAATCAAGATATGCATGAGTGACAGGGGAAAAAACCATTGGATTTTCCCTTTAGCAGTCGACATATGTTTCGGCCCTTTATAGTGTACCACCTCTGTCAACAGTGATCACTAAGATGAATGTTGGGCCATCTTCAGGACAAATGGTTACTTTGTGGTAGATTATTCTTGTTCCCCATTGGGCACACTAGCACATCTATGGTCCATAGACTGAAGTTAGGACTATTGAGCTTGGTCAGACTCTCGGATGTGGCCAGGTATTGCCATCTCTGGTCTTGGTTCAGATTAGCAACTTCTGTGGCTTTGTTTTCGAGGTTGATCTTTGTATTTCTGGATTTCACTCGGTACCATTCATTGGCAGGACATGAGCAGATATTCTGGTGGTTATAGTGCTGCCTTGATCTATGTTGTTTGTGTCCGAGTGAAAACTGGAAGTCTGCGAAACCGGCAAGAGCTCGTTCTGCAGAGTGATGGTGTGTTTTTGAATCGAGTCATGAATGGTACCGGTACCGGTAAATCCTTACCGCCTTACTACGAGGTCCCTTTGCGGGTTAGGGAATTTAACACCTGCTTTTTGCAGGCATTAAAAATCCAACCCGCAAACGGACCAGGGTGCTAATTACGGTACCGCAATTTGCGGTACCGTAATTAGCACCTTCCCCATTCCCATTATGCCCTGTGGGGCAAAAAGGGGAATGGAGAAGGGCAATGGAGGAAGGAGGAATTACCACCTTCCCAACCTTGGAATAGGGCGGTAATTCCCCTTTCCTCTGAGGCGGTACCGGTAAATTACCGGAATGAACCATGGCGCTAATAGCGCCATGGTTTACCGCCTACCGTGTAATGAGGCCCAAACACACAAAAAAACATAAAGATGGAGGTTGCCTATGGAGGAGAAATGTCTGTTGCTTCAGGGCCTAGAGAGGCCAATGTCCCTGGCCCTTCCCTTCTTCCATTCAAAAGGTGATACCAAGGCCACCTAGCCTTCACTTTAGCAGCAGTAGGAGAACTCAAAAGGGTCCTTCAAAAAGAATGTCCTTCCACTTCCGAACAACATTTTGAGTGTAGACAAAATCTCCTGGGATTACTTGCAGTAGCTTCTGTTGGTCATGACATTCCTGGGATAGCTGTGGCTGTACTCTTTAGAGACAAACTTAACAGATTTGGTTTTACCTCCCTCAGGTAGCCATCCATCTCGACCCCAGTACTCTAGTATTGCTCTCTGAGTCATAAAGATGATGCCTGGTAGCCATTGGAGTGGCCAAGTGTCTGCCAGTTATTATTTCATGAGGGGTGAGATGGTGGCCAGATCCTTGTTTATTTCTCAAAGAAAACAGTGCTATAGGTAAACATTGCAACCAGTTTTCCCTAGTACAGGCACACATTTTACTCAATTTTGCTTTCAATCGTCCATTCATTTGCTCAACAAAACTATTTGCCTGCAGGTGACAAACAGTAACCAAATTATGTTTGATGCAAAGCAAATCACATACATGCCTCATAACATCATTTACAAAGTGTGTTCCATTATTGGATTTGATTTTCTCACAAATCCCAAGCCGAGAAAATACCTCTCTTACCACAAACTTAGCTGTAGACGTATCATCCAGATACTCACAAGGACATGTCTCAATCCACCTGGAAAAAGAACATACTACCACCAAAAGATTTGGAAATATTTGACTCTGGTCAATCACATCAATAAAATCAATATGCAAATGCCTGAAAGGACATTGAGATTTAGGGATGTTTTCAAAGTTGGGCCCATTGAATTTCTGTCAAATGAAGGACAAACCAATCCTGGGTGATCTGGGAAAACCACGTTGCCCTTAGATTCATGTGTGGGTAGGTGCAACTGTGTAAAGGCTGTGTACAACTGGGCTTGAGGCATTGCAACCTTACATGTTACTTTATGTCTCCAAATAGTATCATGTAATTCCAAAGCACAACCCCCATTAACACATTTCCTTCTCATGCTGTGGCCTGCTGTTGTAGCTCTACAAACTGAGCTCAGGAGACCCGAGAGTATGGGATATCTTCTACTTCTGTAACATTCATAATGTGCCCTAAAAGTTCAGGAATGAGTGTTGTCATGATAGCTGCTCCTTTGGCTGCTTAATCTGCTATATTATTGCCTACAGGCACATAATATGTTCCCTGGGTGTGGGCACACTTCACCACCGCTAAGCAAGTAGGTAACTTTTGTGAATAAGTAAGTGCTGAAAATACATAAAGCAGGGAAACATACAACATAAAACACACAATCATTCGTATTATGATCAAATAATAACCAATTTAGTTCAGAAAAACATATATAATTCTTCAACAGGTAGCATAAAGTTTCATAATTAATTACAATGTTTCCAGAGACAAGTGTCCAAAATACATTGTTTAATAATGCAAGACAATAAGACTCACAACGCTTTTATGCAACCAAAACAGAAAAGACATTGAATGAAAACAAAATGGACACACATACAAAGTACAAACATGCATAGCTAATACGTCTAAAACAATTAGTGCATTCTTATTAAATGATTAACACAGAAACAGATGGCAAATACCAGCATGCAATCACAGAGATGGCATAACCATATGGTCATCAACTGGCCAACTAGTTGCACACAGTCCAAAGCTACAGGCTCCAGTCCCTTGATGCATAATTCATATATCAGTTCTAGCTCCCTGTATATATCTGGATATAACACATGTAATTTGTGTAATTAACGTGTAAATACTCTCAATTATTTTATTATTGCTCTGTATGTAACCTATGCAACTTTGTAATGCCCCCAGATACCTCTGGGTTTGGTGCGCTATATAAATAAATAAACAAACAGGTCAAACCAATCCACAGCTGTTACCAAAATGGCCAATATTTAACATTGTAACTAAGCACAGCTCTAGAGTGACTGTGACACAAGCCACTGAAAGCAGAACAGGATATAGCATGATAGGATGTAAACATAATGGACGGTCCTAGTTTCGACATAAGAGCCTAACTGTGACAATGTCTTCATCGGGGCCGTAATTCTCAAACACTGCAAAGTAAAACAAAAGGAAAATGTCTCAACACTGGAGAAAAGGACAATCAATCTCTGGATGAAACAAGAAAAAACATTTGATGCTATTTAATACCTGCACAGCGCCATCTTAATTAAACTGGAGTTGTTTATAAATTAGTTCTTCAGGCAACTATTGCCTTCCTGCAAAGAAGAGAAAACTAGATTAGCCTTTGAAAAACAATCATTATGCATATTTTGAGGGAGAAGTCAAAAAGAAACTGAAAAGGTGTAAATATGTGAGCTGTTTTTAAAAAAAACAAGCTCTTCAAAACAGGAAACAATCAAGAAGTAAGTGTCCAGATGTAAAAGCATGTAGGACGCTGAAAAGAAAATACATGCCATTCTGGACAATCGTGTACCCAATAACATGGGCAGTTGGCCATAGATTACCAAACCCAGTTTCCTATACAATTGTCAGTCAGTCAAAGAACATTATTCGGCCTAAAAGGCCATCAAAGTTCATCCTAAAAAACATTTCTAATACATGATTGCAAACAACACAACATAAAGAAAGACAACAGCACAACCAAGCAGAAAACCGGGCCCGCCATAAGTCCCCCGAACAGATCTTATGGCAATAATCAACAACCATCATCCCCTACCCTTTGATAACTCCTGTGGCGCCTCGGGCCCAAGGCAGTCAGATTTGCCCCTGATAGGGGACTGAAACCAGAGGGGGCTCTAGCAGGGCAGACAAGGGCAGGTATGGGGGGTGCACTGACAGTGATGCCACTTTTCCCAGTCCGCCAGTGGCCATTACATTTTTCCAATACGTCCCTTGCCATGTGGGCGTCCCCAAAAACCAGTTTGACAATGTCCGTTTGGGCTGAAAGATTGGACAGTCTGGTGCACTCTAACAAGGAGCCCCTGGACACAAACCCACACTCCCCCACAGCCCGCAGCCAGTGTAGACATTTATTCCGCAGGGCGTCCCTTGGTTCTCTTGTGCTCACGGAAGGTTTTGGGACACCATGTAGAAAGACCATGGAACTACTACCGCCTCCGCGTGTGCGTTGCCCCAACCAAGGCCACCCCTGACCAGGGATTAAAGCACTGGCCCTCCTCCCCACTGGGTGCATGTTGCCCTGTACTCTCCCCACGGGGTTCAGCAAAGCTGGGGGTTTGGCCCCTGGGACTGGGCCGGTTGTTTCCCTCCATGAGGGTGGCAGTGGGGGAAGACCTACCACAGGTCGATTCCTCAAGGACGGAAGAGTCCTAACCACAGAAGCATCCAGTGACGGACACAGGGTCAGGGGATATATCCCTCTATCAGAGACAGGATTTAGACCCCCTTGGCCAGCCCTGGATGAGCCCTTTCCTTCCCTACCCGCACCCTCCTCCCCTCTGGTCCCCCTCATCTCCTTAATCAGCACCAGTAAGAGATTTTTGATCTCAACCATCTCTGATAACAGGAGGTGCCAGGGATGGCTTGGCATGGTTGCAGATACTGGGGAGGATTGGGCTGGTAGGCAATGAACTCCTTTTGAGGGAGGTTTAGAAGCCAAAAGAGGGCTGAGACAGAGGAGGGAGCTAACCCCTGGGGGCCCATCGGCCAAGGGCTCGCTCCCGTTTCTGGACAAAAGGCTGGACTTCTCTCCCCCACTCTTGCCAGCAGGGCCCACGTCTCCCGGATCCACAGACATGGGCACAAGAGAAGGGGCAGAGTGGGCTTCAGCTTCAGGAAGAATCGGTGGTAACAGGGGGACTGCGTCATTATGGTTTGGGCCAGAAGCAGGATGGAGAGGGGCCAACGCCAAAGAAGGAAACAAAGGTGGGGCCAAAGAAGAGGCCAACGGCACATGCCTTCCCGGTTAGTTTCAAAAACCCTATTGAGATCTTCTCACAGCCGTTAGCCAAGGTATCCAAAAGACCGGCTGAAGCCACACAGTCAAGACCCCCTCCAGGGGTTAACAGGTTGACGGGGGTCCCAAGTTCATCCAGAAAGGGGCTTGCAGATCTGGTTGTGAGGAGAGGAGTTGAAATAAGATCACAAGAGATCCCAGAGGGCCATAGTGGGGGCCCAACCTGTGGACTGGAGGAGCAGGGTGGCTTGAGCGTGGGCTCCCCGGAGATTCACTCTGAGGTACGAGCAATATCCGAGGACAGTTGGGCGGGTGCTCCATGTCCGCAGAAACTCTCAGGACATGCTCCCTTTCCCTTTCCCTGCATAGCCCCCAGTACTTTGCTCGACATACCTCCCCTCAACCTTCTGCCCAGGATTGGTTTCCGTTGCCCAAGTGTGGCCGAGGGGCCCTGTAGACTCGATAGCAGGGAGGATTTGGAGAGGTAGAGGGGGAAAAAGGGGAGGAGATGTCTCCTCCTTTCGTGGCTCCAATGGCAACATCCCGGGAAATTACAATTGTGATACCTGAAGTCACTGCATTTCTACATAAATAGGTGTCAGGATCTGGATATTCAGGGCAAGAAAAGCAGCAGTAATGTAACTGCGTCCATTTAAATCAACTTCTCAACCCCAATGTGAGACTAAATCGCCATAAACATGAATGGTGAACTACCAAAAGGGGAGGGACATGAGTAATCCAAGCAGCCATCTTAACACATCTAAAAATGGACCGAACTGTGGTGGAATACTGTTTAAATGTATAACTGATATGGTGATGAAAAACACACAGCGGGCCAGTGTACAACAAAAATAGGTCAATTCCACATTGCACTCCACTCCAATAGCTGTCATTATAAAAAGTGTGATCACTACAATCCCCAAAGGGGATTTCACAAGAGCTACAAGAAACTGCAGTCTAGACACAAGCTATCAGGAAGAATAATCCATTATTCAACAGAGATTTCTTGACTAGGGTTATGCCAGAAAATATATTCAAGAGGCTAAAAAGCAAGTTGACAAGGTTAATAGGAACCCACTGCTTAGTCCCAAGGAAAGACCTATAAATGAGACCAATAAGACCAGGATAATCACTCAATGTTGTGGAGGCAACTTTGAGACAATACAAATATTCAGAAAACACTGACACATTTTGTTATTAGACGAGGAGCTTAGAAACTTTATCTCAGACAAGCCAGAATGTGTGTTCACCAAGGCCCCTACCTTAAAAACCAAACTCAATCCATGCTTTATGCAAACCAGGCAACAGGAGTACAAAGCTGTTTGACTTCTGGGCTTAAAGTGAGGGGCTTTTACACATGTATGAGTTGCTCTATGTACAAGCATGCCTTGAATAATGACAAAATGTGTGTAACAAATGACAATCAGAAATCACAAATTGTGGATTTGATCTATTGTAAAATTAAAAGTGTCATATATATTATCATATGCCCATGTAACAAACTGTATGTAGGATCAACAATACGTAAACTTTGCTTTATAATTGGAGAACTTTTGAATTATCCCAGTGTCCCAAAAAAAAGATCACCTATACAGGAATATTGGGCCACTCACTATTTGATGGTGAACCAAGAGAAAATAAAATGTGTGGGTATCAAATACATATCACAGGATGTCATATATGGCGATCGGGAATTAAGACTAAGACACAAAGAGGCCAAGATAATTTGAAAATTACAGAGCACACTTGTTGGATTTAATAAGCACAATGAGACTCAAGTTTTTCTTTGAACACTATATTGCAATTACTAATAACATTAATTTCCTAATGCTCTTTTTTTACAGTTTTCAGGGGCTGTTTATGGTCATGTAAAATAGCCAACGAAACTCATACTGTCCAACTTGTAATTTGGATCTAAATACAACTGTGGTCATTTCTCTCTGGGAGACTCTGTTATCTATTGTTGCACAAAGAAAATTGCAATTGGACAGACACGACAGACATTTCTGAGCACTAAATAATCTGGTCAGTGATATGGTGCCAGGTGGATGGGATTATTCATTGACCGACCGCCAGCCATGCACAGAAGTTTCACTGCAGGACATATAATGATTGGTATTAGCCAACAACCAATCATGGGTAGATTGTATGACACATAATTTACACCTCAGCACTGACTGGATCCTTACTGTGGTGAATGGTTTGGTCTCCAGTAACCACAACGATGACAGACCTAAAGGTGAACTTCGCCTCCATGAAATACAATACATGTGTGCATGTGGAAGCAGTAAAATCATGACTGGGTTTCACTAATTATAAGCAGGTGGACCTACTATCCGCAAATAATATTCAGTGAACTTTGAAACTACTTTCCAATGTGAAGCGTGTGATAGTAAGTGTGCATAATAGAATATAGTGATTTACATTATGTATGCATCAGGTGCGCATAACTCATCTATGCCTATTTTGGGACCACTGTCTGATTCAACACCACAGCCTTCACTCTCCAAATGCATACATAGTACAAGGCTACAGAACACCGGGATATATTCACATGTCTCATTAATAAACCCTGTACTGTTAATCAGAATGCATAATACAATGTCTGTACAAATACCATGTGCAAATATAGATTTAAGTGATTTTGAATAAGGACTTCTTACCATGTCTATTATAGTGCATTCTGGCCTTACTACAATGCCACTGAAAATACTATACCAATGCCCATGCTTTTCCTCAATGGAGTTACAGGAGGCAGCAAGTCATGCATACATCACGTGCACAAACAATGCAAAGACAGCGCAATGACTTCATGGTTTCGTGAAATCATCGCGCTCAAGTGCATATTACATGCACTGAATATATATGCTTTTCAAGATGGCGGGGCATCCCTTCACGCAGAATTACTGTGTCAGCTTGAAACAAAGCTGTGTACTGCAATTGGAGGTAAGGAATGGGACAATATTACCACAACCTGATAGGAAACATCAATGTGATGTTTCTGCAAGTTCAATATTACCCGGTTTATAACATGTGTTCTAGGCGGTGCTATGAAATAACTGATCTGTTAAGCTTCAAAGAAACCATTTAACCGCTTGTGTAGGTAAGGAATGGGGTGGTTTAGTAGCACCGTCGCATGAAGTATAAATGTGATACATTTTCAGGCTTAACACAACTTGGATTTGCACCATTTTATTTCAGGCGGTTTTCTGAAATCCATGTTTACCTCCTTACATGAAGGAAGCATCCAAACGGAACTCCCCGAAAGGTGATGTTTCTCTACATTCTTTTTGGACACCATATCAACAAATTAGTGGGATTTTTGATGAGCATGAGTTATATACACTGACTTGATGAGTCTATTTATAGCGCCGTAATCAATGCTCCCAATAGGTGGTCAATCTCACTAATACAAGACACCAGTCATGGATGTCTTGGACACTATTAATCAAATACATGGATATTAATAATCAGGATACTACACCCACAACTGTGTTGAAATACACTGAACAGCAAAGGTGATTTATGCTAGTTGTAACTCTGGCTTTACTGTACCCAATAGATACAGATTTTCCAGAGTGGGATGATGGTTTGAATCCCACTTATCCTGTATGTTTGTGTAGGCCATTGCAATCTGGAAATCATTCACAAAGATGGCTGCAAATTAAATAATGTGATTACAACAAGGAATATTAATTGTTGGCCCATGGCTGACACACAAGCAAAAGATAATAAAGAGACATATCTGATTGCCACTGAATTTGAATTGAATAACTGTTAGGTTCATACTTAGGGAGTTTAGTGATCATTTCACAGGGTGAAATCTCACAATAAACTTACACTGAATGTACACTGTTTGGGTGGTATCAGTGTGTTGTTCCCCCACATCTGAGACGCCATGTCACTGTATGCTTCACTGGAGTTAGTATGGGTGAAGTTAACCCATTGGTTATATATTCTTTCGTACAAGACACATTTATCATTTGGTTCACATTAAATGGATGTTTGTTATTTCTTTTTTTCTTTTATATGCTCTCGGACAGGTGGAATGCCAATCAGCCCAATTATTTAGTTATTTAATGAATGTATGAAAGGGATGTTATAGACTAGTAATTTCATGTCTAGCCTAGATAAAGCCTCTATGGTGAAGCATTGGCACGTGAAGCAATGGTTAATGTAGGCACCAATACAAGGGCACCGGCACGCTGCGTTTTATGAAAAGTGAATACACATTCACAGATTTCATAAACAGTCTAAATAGAATCCTTATGTTTGTAGTGTCCATTGATTAATTGCATTGAACTGAGAGCACTGGATTGGGGGGAAGTGTTTGTTTCTGTTGTTTCCCTAGGGCTGGTTTAGGTGTTACATCCCTTTCCCCTCCCCCCATGAGTTGCTGAGAGTTCGCCACAATTTACATATAGTTTGAAGAAACAGAGTATCTACACATCAGCAAATAGAACCAGATAAAGAAATCTGAGATTCAGATGATTTATGGCATTCAACATACATGAATCACATATGACATATTCACAGTGTGCTTTCTTGATGTATATGTATTGTGTGTGCACAAACCAGTGAAATAACGTGAATTTATTTCAATTGGAGCCGAGACTCAGAAGAAAAATCTAGACAAGCATTATGCACAACTTAACTATATATAAAAAAATGTATGGTAGGTCACAGGCACATATCTAACATTTTAATGGTAAGTCACATGTGCATATCCATAATGCTATCCAGCAATTTGAACATATACTCATTAGTACAAGTCCCAATCATGATTGCATAGATGGTATGCAAAAAATCATAGACATATGATGAGTAATAGCTAGTAGGATGTGCTCTCAAGCCTCACAGTTTAACAAATTATGATACAAGGAAATGACATAAGGTGGGTGACTTCCAACTGAAACAGTGATTCCAAAGTTAATACTGGGCTGCATATACTTGAAAAATACCTTTTAGCAGTACATTCCAATATAACTGGTAATTGGGACCAATACAATGAGTTTGTGATATATAAATCCAATATTGTTCAGAACTGGAAAGTAAATCCTCAATAGAGCCACCTCTATTGTTAGGAACTATTTTTGCCACTACATACCACGAAAGTTCAGCAGACATATGTGAAAAAGTGTGAAAGTGGGTGACCAATGGAGCTGTAGTAACCTGTTTATGTTTGCAGGATTTATGTTCAGTTATTTGTATATGGACTAGTCTTCTTGTCTTGTCCACTTATACAGGGACACTTAATTATATAAATAACATTGGTACTTTTACAGTAAGTAAATTGAGGAAAGTGCCACATTTTTCCCTGAGCTTGAACATTTGTAGAGGAACAGGCAGAACACCCCACACTTATGGTGCCCTATCTCAGGGGGTACATTCAAAAGTGACCATGTGTCAAGCGTTGTCTCTTCTTTATTTCTTTGGCCATGTACAAGAGTTTGTCAAAAATTCTTACCTTTTATAAAAGGCAACCAATGGTTTGGCTATTTCGCAATAAAATATTTGTAAAATATGCCAATTGTGTAGAATTAAATTATGCAACTTATCACTCAGACGAAAAAAGGTTGTAACACACACTAGTTGTTGAGTGGGCACTTTAGCTTTCTGCTCTAGAAGATTTTCTCTAGGAAAGTAGCAAGCCCTTTTGATGGATCTGTTAAGAAGGTTTTCTGAGTACCCACATCATAAGAGATGGCTTTGCATGATAGAGTCTTGATAGTAAAACTTATCTTGGGTAGTGACATTTCTGCAGACCCTCAAAGACTGACTAAAAGGGGCATTTCTGTTTAAACTCACAGGATAGTGTAGCGTGGTGTTTCTGTCTGTAGGCATGTGAAAGAGGGTAACCACAAGAAAACCATTAATCACACGCATTAAAAGTTCTAGGAAAGCAATTTCTGTTTGGCTAGAATTCATGGTGAATCTTAAAGTGAGATGTAATGAATTAATCCATGTCACAATGTCCAATTGAGTGGATGCATCTGTTTGCCAAATTATAAAGATGTGGTCTATGTATCATCAATATAATTTAATCAACGTGCTGTATGGGTTAGCAGAGGACCAAATGTTTGTTCTCAAAATCCTCTACACACAATTTTGCCAGACTTGGAGCAAAAGCTGCACTCATAGACGTTCCATGGGTTTGTTTGTAGAAGGTGCCTTTAAACAAGAAAAATATTTTGTGAAGGCAATTTCAGCTAAGTCAATGATAAATTGAGTCAGTACCTGATGTGGGGCCTAACGGTTGTCCAGACAGGCTGAGATCACTGAAATGGCATTATTCTGAGGTATATTTGTATATAAGGACTCAATGTCTAGGGTGACCAACAAATCAGTATTGGCGTTAAAGATATATAGTATTTTCAACAAAATTGACAACATCCCGCAAGTCTTGAACATAGAGCAGTCATGGATAATGGTCTGATGAAAAAGACAATATATTTAGAAAAGGGTTCCAAAAACGACCCACAAGCTGACACAAAAGGTTGTCCTGGTGAAGAGATGGTGGATTTGTGAACTTTAGGCAGCGAATAAAAAGTTCTAGGAAAACTGGGATTGAAAAAAAGAATATTCATGGAAATTCAAAATGCCATCCTGATAAGCTATATCAATAATCCTATGTATCTGATTGACAATTTTTTAAGTTGGATCTCTAGGGTGGACAACATAATGGTCAACATTGCTCAATTGTCTCAATGCTTCTTTGTCACAATCCAAAGAGGATTTGATAACAATCCCACCCACCACCTTTGTTGGATGGCTTGATTATGATAGAGGAATCCTTTTTCAATTTCAGTAACACTAAATGTTCAATTTTCATTACATTAAATTTAACATAACTTTTTGTTTGTAGAATATTCAAGAGACCATTAGTTATAATAGATTCGAATGTGTAACAATTTAGCGTGCATCAGAGGTGACTCATCTGATTACTTATATCCCCTTTGTGGCTATCGCTCAATTACTGAGTGAATTGTAGAGGAAACATATGCAGAGCCTTTAAATACTGTAACTGATTCCTGAGAGGGTGCACTGAGAGCTGTAGTTCCAGATACCCAAACTCACCCATACTATGTGGGAATTCCTTAGACTCATCAACATGTTCATCGGCCTCCTCTGCTAATCGCACTCAGCGGAGGTTGGTGAACTATAAGAAAGAACCAGCTCCCTTAGCAGAAGTTACTTTAACAACCATGAACACAACATTAATGTTGTTGGCTAAATTATACGAGACATTGGACAATAAATTGACTTATGAAACTGATCTGATGAATAAATTATATGAGCACCGGTTTGAAAAAATACTCTAAACCCCCTGGTGCGTACTCATTTATTAATGAGGTACATATATCACTTTACGAACAAGAACTTGCTCGCCTCCTCCTACTTTACCTAACTTCCACCTGAGAGCTTAACACCCTATAGTTCAATTGATGAAGTTATTCATGTTCAGACCTTAACTGCCCTGTCAACAAATGAAATTGCTGAAGTAGATTCAGAGTCCGTACATCTGTATTCGAAGATTACAAAACCTACCTTTGATATTTTTGAGACCCAAAATAAAGCATGCAAAACCCATACAAGAAAAAAAAACAAGAATCAAAAATTGACACCTAAAGGTTCTCAATTAGGCTCAAGGAAATGTATACGAATCCTAACATCTCTGGATAAACTGCGAATTCAAGCAAATATAAGAACTATGAAAAAATAGAAGAGAATAGTAAAATCAAAAAGAAGAGAAGAGGTAAAAGATCTGCACGTATAGTAGAAGAGCTAAAACCAGAGTCAGATAATGAGGTCTTTGAACCTCTAGCTGATCTTATTGAAGCAGCTGAGATATTAGAACACCTGACCACTACAAACATTGAATCCTTGCTGATTCAAAATTCTACTGCCAGTCAATCAAAAATTCAATATTGATTTAGCAAAGAAGACAATGAGATGAACTCTCCCAAAGTATGGCAAAATAAATCCTGCTTTACAACACTGGAGGAAAGAAGGAAAGAAATAGAGAGAGGCTGTCAAGCATCAGTTGCTTTCAAGACATCTCATGCAGACTATTCAAACTCATATCACACTAATAACATTCAAACTGTCACATCTGACTCAAATGCTGTAATAAATAAAGAGCAGTAATGTTTAGTAGAACAACAGAAAACAAATATAATTCTTATAACAAAAAAAACCAACTTCTCAATGCAAAAAACTACCATATGTTGATTTTGCAATGCAGACCTAACCAATGTCCACAATAAATATTGAATAGATATAGCATCCTTAATGTGTTTAGTGATGTCCACAATCTAGAAGGCATACAATCCTATGATATCATCAAGTTGATTTTATGGAAAGGAATAATAGTAGTCTTGTTAAATTATGGATTCAATCAGGTGTAATTAAGAATATGTTGTGGCTAGCGAGAACCCAACTATGGGGCTGATTCATGGAATTATGTGCACTGAAAAAGGGGCTTTGTGCGCCATTCTACCCGCAAATCCCTGTTTCACAAATGGGGATTTGCGAGCAGAATGGCGCACAAAGCCCTTTTTCTGGCGCACATAATTCCATGAATCAGCCCCAAAATCATTTAGGTTTTAATCTAATTCAAGACCACACTCAGTTACCGATAAATGGTAGAGAGGAAAGTGAATCAATTTACCAATATGGAAATATCCAAAAGCAAATTGAATACTTTGAAACAGAAACAGAAACTGATCATAATACCTTGCTAACAGTTACTTGCTCCCAAAGGTCATCTGAAGAATCCCAAAAAGTCAATTTAATGACCGGTGAATCATGGTCAAAGGTACCCAGAAACTCAAATCTAGGCTATCGAAGATAACAAACCAAACAAAAAGACCATTGTGTGTATATCTTAGCCTATTGGAACACCAGAGGCTTCAAACACCTACTTTTTAGTAAGACTGATGATCTCAAATCCTTTGACAATGTTTTGCTACAAGAATCTTGGCTCTTGGATGCCCCTGTGTGGGAAGGTCATAACCTAGCTTTACTGGCTGCTACCCGAGGAAGTATGGGCCGTCCTTCAGCAGGCATCCTAGTGGCAGTGAAGACTGAACTTCAATTTAAATCCGTGGGAATCCCCAAACCTTCATACTCAATTGGTCAAGTTGAAAACATCTTTTATTGATATGGCTCTTCTTAACATCTATTGGAATCATGCAGCTATAGCTGACCTCTTATTCTTTAAAGGAGTATCTGATATGTTGGATTTGGTTAATGGAGATATGTCTATCTTACATGTATTATTTCAGGCGATTTGAATATTAACTGTATTCAAATCAACAAGGCAAATTTCACTGAAACTGCCAGAAAATGGCTGGCACTCATGAAAGAGAGACAGTTGATCATGATCAATGGGACCCTTAAAGGAGATATTCCTGCTAAAACAACATGGATAAGAGGGAATTCAGAAACCACTATTGACTACATCTTTGCTTAAAGAAACACCTATAATATAATTGATGAGTTTGAGATACTATCGCAATCTGAAAGTGATCATGATCTTCTGTCACTCAAATGAAAGTGGCACTCTTAGCTGGATGCTATTGAATCCCATCTGGCTAGATTGACTGTTGCAGGAGGGAGGAACCAAATTAGGTGGTCGGACGAATATTCAGCCCTTTTTAATACACATATGTTTGATCAGAATTTAATCCTCAATGCCAAATTAACTGACTTGGAGGGTCATTATGTTGCTATCATGAGTTTATTCAAAATATGACCATCACTTAACACAAAACCATGCTTTAAGCATAAACATATCTTTGATACTGAACTAAGTAACCAAACAACCCTACTTCGGAAAAAATTGAGGGCAATTGCACATTATGAAATAGCTGTAAGATTGCCTCTAATTTATGAATTTAACACTCGTTATCGTAATTGGCAGAAATCTCATCAAGCCCTCATGCTGCAGAAAGATGGTGAGCATATGCTTAAAACCATTGTATCCAAGAACAGTGGGCAAATTTGGGCAACGCTAACCAGCCCTCTCCATGAACCAACTTCCCTTCCAAATCAATCTTGATCTATGATCAAAGATACGAACAGCAGAATCACAAGCTAGATTAAAACCAAATAAAGTATTGAAAATGTGCCTATAGACCTGTATTAGTTTACTATAAACAAAAAGTGATATCAATAGTTACATGCAGAGCAAAATCTAGAATTTAGAGGGGGACAAACTACTGGGCCAAGCTTGAAGGCCTATTTTGGACAAAAGTCCTGGTGTTACCATCTAACCAATTTATGGAAATCATAAGGTATGAAATGGGTCTAATATCATTTAATATTATAGTGATTTGGAAAAACCTAACACTATATAGGAAATGCTTGCTAGCTCTGACTTCAGAGTCCCTGCTATGAATTATAACAAAATTAATGATTCCTAATATTGATAATTCTCTATCACCATGGTTACACTTTGCCAATAACTACATGAAAGTTGCAGACATCTCACCAAACCTATTAACAATCCGACTAAAGCAAAAAACAAACTGTGGTGGTATGACTGGCAAATGACTTAGCAATCGTCTCAAATGTATCAAAGTTTTAAAAATATGCACTTTATTTTAAAACCCTTGAATGAAGCAGAATTATATTTCTTAAAATTCCTGCCCCTAAGTACAGAACAATGTTTCTCTGATTCAGGTTTGACCTATGGCCCACGAGAAATCATACAGGAGCCAGGACAAAAGCGTCCCCGGCACATAGAGCTTCTGGACACTGTATGGACTTTTCCAAACCAGAAACATTAAAGCATATTTTAATCCATTGCCCAGCACTTTTAGAATTGTAGAAAGTGCACTTACAGCACTTGTTTATTGATTTGAAAATGTTAACACTTGAGATATGGATCTCCTTTTTCAGTGGAAGTCGCATCACATTCATATTGGCAATGTTGAAATGTTTAGAACTACCAGTTTTAGGTTTAATATGAATCTGATCAATCAGTGAAGGGGACATTGTTTAGCATTACTTACATGAATTTTTAAAACTTTCATTATGAGTCTACTATGTTCTCTGTATTATCATTAACTCCTTTTGGTACATTGCTAAGGTTACTTTTTTTACAGGTTTTACATAAGATATAAGTCTGTATTGCACGATTTGTTTTGTTTTTCTGAATGACACAATTGTTATCTTGTTATATATAAATTTTCTTTCTTGAAAGGTTAAAAATTCTTCTTTTAATCAAATCAATAAAATAAAAAATAAAAATAAATGTCAATTGTTTACCACCCTGACCATCCCTTTATGTTCTTCCCTCATGTCTCCTGATTACTATGGCTTGGTACATCATCCACATTTTCTCTCTAGTACGTTTTTGTAACGCTCACCTGATTCCCGCAGAGGCGCCGGTCTTGACTGGGTGAATGACGTATCTTCAAAGGTGATGTGTAACACACGGTTGGCTCTTTGGGCTGGACCTCTGTGCACTGTATGTCTGACTCGAAGAGTAAGATGTCTTAGGTAAGTGAACGCCGAGCTCTCCATCTGCCTCGGGGCAGGGTGCAGTAACCAGTTTCTTCACTGGATAAGGGTGCAGGCCTCTTGACCTCAGAGGACTGCTGTCCGTCGTTAACTGCATGAACGGTAAGTTCTGAACACTTCAAATGTCTTAAAAGTCTTTTGTAATGATATCTCTTGTTTTGCAGGGTTCCAGCGATGGCGGATGGCGGGCTGATGAGAGTTGAGGATCGAACCCGCGTGAGGAATAGAAGCGCCTGGAAGCACGTAAGTAAGCGCTTGTAGCCTGCTTCACGATGCGCACTAACTGTCCCTTTTATCTTGCAGGTACAAGTTCGGAGCTTTAGAGAAGCTGAAGGGTGCTGGAATACCCACTGGATTCGGCGTGGGAAGGAGTAATGGCACGTGAGTAATAAAGTTGCCCAATGTCTTTAAACGCACCTTCTTTTGTCTTTCAGATGCGGGATGCAGCGCCGAAGGCCTCCGGAGCGTGCGAAGAGCTGGTAAGCTTTTGTCTTTTAGATGCCGGAATGCAGTGCGAAGACCTCCGGAGCATGCGAAGAGTAGGTAAGCCTTTGTCTTTCAGATGCCGGAATGCAGCACGAGGCGTTGGTGACAGCCGATGGACCAGGTAAGAGATGCGCTGCCACTGAAGACCGTAGTGCTAACCTGTTCTTTCTTCGTCTTTACAGGTGCTGCTGAAGACTGGATTCCAGGAGGGTAAGCCTTTGTTCCCTTAGGCCCAGGTTCAGAAGCAGAAGACACGATGAGCGTTCTGCTGCAGATAATGCAGAATAACGCAAAGCAAGATTCATCCATCGGGTGTGGTTTAAATAGCCTCCTGTAGTGCTTAGGTGTCTCCTTCCACAGCCACGCCTAGGTAAGAAAAGAGTTCCTGCTTTCCAGAAGAGTTTCAGTGTTCTGAACCTAGGGAGTGGCTCCTGCCCCACCCAACAGGAAAAGTAGTCCCAAACAGAAGAGGATCAGGGGTTCAACTGGCAGGTAAGTAAGCAGCATGGTCTGCTGCAGGTAAGTCCACCCAAGCATTATGAGCCCGGCGCTTCCAGCGCTGGGACTGGGCATCTTTATGAGCCTGGTGCCACTGGCGCCAGGACAGGGTCCAAAAGGTCCCAATTGGGACTGGCTGGCACTCGGAACCGGGGTTATGGGTCTGCTTCCAAGGGAGTCGGGCAAGTCCTGATCTTTTGGAAGCAGAGATCATGACAGTTTTTGAACTATTGTTACATTTTACTGTACTATCCTTGACTGGTCCTAATGGCGTTTTGCTGTGTTTCAAGGAATGTTAAAGGTATAAAGTATCCTATCAAAAGACACAAGATTATCTCACATCTCAACACATTTAGGCCCGCTTTGGCATGCATTCAAGAAACTCATCTTTCCTTAGAAGAATCCTTGAAACGCAAAGCATTCTTGGTTAAAGAAGTTATTTCCAGCCCTGCTATTGGCAGAAAAAAGCTGTTGCTATTCTGATTAATAAAAATTTTCCCCATAAGATTTTAGCCTCTGACAATGATGGCATAGGAAGATGGGTGTGGGTCAGATTACTATAAGTTCTGACATTTCTTCTTTTATGAATATATATGGTCCCACCCAAAGAAACCGATGCTTTTGGAATACAATAAAACATGCAATTCTTCAATCGTCCCTTGCAAACCTTATTTTGTGTGGTGATTTCAATAATGTAATAGACCCATTTTTGGACAGAAGATCCAAATGTGTCTTCAGATGTTCTAGAACCCATGACTCTTTCACTCGCTGCATATCAGAAATAGGTCTTATAGATACTTGGAGGCTTTCCCAGCCCTCAAGTATAGACTTTAAAGTATAGACTTTTAAAGTACAGACTTTACTTTTTACTCTCCCCCTCACGACACCTTTTCACCAATTGATTACATATTTAAAGTTAAGTCCCTATCACACACAATCACTAAATCCAGGATCGATAACATTATTTTATCAGATCATGCCCCTGTCATTACTACCTTTGATCTGTTTGACATATGTAAACAGGGCGCAAAATGGAGATTTAACAACATTTTACTAACTGATGAGGAACCCACATTTCTCCACCAGTTCTTTCAAGACAATAGAGATGAACACACCTCAATACCCAAAAACTGGGATGCTTTCAAAGCTGCCCTGCGGGGACATGTTATTGCATTTATGAGCAAAAGGAAGAAGGCATATCAAAAAGATATTGAGGCCCTTTTTGGACAGCTTAACCTTGCTGAGAAACAATATTGTTTATCCCCCTCTGAGAGAGGACACTGCGATGTTTTATCTCTGCGCTTCAAAATCAATAATAAATTAACTGAACTAGCACCCGGAACCATTTTAAAATTAAATTCCAAGATTTATCAAACTTCTAATAGAGCAGGCAAAGCCCTTTCCTCCTACCTCAAAGCTCGCAAAGAGAAAACATGTGTTTGCCATATTAAAAATGCACAAGGGATTACAAACATTCTACTCTAATCTATACACACCAGAATCTGATACACCCTCAACCAATCTAGATACATTTTTTGAAAATATTAAAAGACACTCATATTCCACTCTAGACCAATTCAAGAAATGAATTGTGTGATTTCTGAATTGCAGAAAGGTAAAGCTCCTTGCCGTCCGGATGGCTTATGTATTGAATTCTTCAATAATTTTTGCCATATACTTCTCCACTAAATTAAAAGCTCTACATACATTTTGTGAACAGACATTTTTCGTCCGGCTCATTCGCAGAGGCACTATTAATGCTGTTCCCCAAAGTGTAAAAAGATGTGGATCTTCCCAAAAACGATCACCCTGTTTTGCTAATTATTGTTGAGTGCAAGATCTTTTCCAATGTTTTGGCCAATCAAATTGAATAATTTCTCCTTTATCTAATTAAATCTGACTAAGTTGGTTACATTAAAAATAGAAATATCTCCTCTAATGCAAGACTTTTATATTGCTAAAAGCAAAGCAGACAAACATGCATATGCGGCTATCGCTCTCAATGGTGAAAAAGCTTTTGATCGCGTTAGCTGGGATTATCTTTTGCGGGCCCTGTGATGGCATGGATGCAGTGATGGTTTTATATCCCTTGCCCAGTTACTATACTCCAATCCGCAATCCTCCATCTTCATGAATGGCCAAGCATCTACATTTTTCCCACTTAAAAGGGGTACAAGACAAAGATGTCCCCTCTCCCCGATTCTCTAAGTGTTGTCCTTAGAACCACTATTGCAACACATCAGACTAGAATCTCGTATCCCGGGCATTCAATGTGGTAAATATGTAGCCAAAACAGTGCCATATGCTGATGATATTCTTTTTCTTTTAAAAGACCCTAAAGAACATCTTTCAGCCTTACTGTCAGCATTAGATACCTTCTCCCTTGCCTCAGGTTATAAACTTAATAAAGACAAATCTGAAATTCTCCCATTAAACCCTTACCATCTCAAACATGAAATACACTTGTATGGTTTCAAATGGTGCGATACATCCCTCAAATATTTGATCCTTCAGATCTCCTCACTTAACACGACCATTAAACTTAACGCAGATGCCCTTCTATATAGATTAAAGGATCTAACCTCCATGTGGTCACCTCTGTACTTATCTTGATGGGACGTCTTGATACAATTAAAATGATGCTTTCTCCCATTGTACTTTTTTATTTACAAATGCTATCCGTCCTTTTTTAAATCAGTGAACTCTGCATTAATTAACTTCCTCTGGGGTGATGACAAATGCAAAAGAATCTCTAACAATACGTTGAAAGCTCCCTTTGATGAAGGTGGGGTCAAGTTCCCCGACTTTAAGCACTACAATGATGCATTCTTAACCAAGCAGGCCCGCACATGGTTCACCTCTGAAGAAGACATTGATCCTCCCACCTGGTATTACTTTGAGAAAGAATTAGTACACCCTATTAACATGTGTGATTTAATCTTCATTTTTGGCCCCAAGCTCTCAAAATTCTCATGCACTGTCAAAGCCTCCATACGCGGCCTTCGCTCATTTCTGTTTCCCAATGTAAATTCTCCATCAAAGAGGTTATCCCCATTTTTATGGCACAACCAAGATATCACTTCAAGTAGTAGGCCATTTAATAAGAGGTTGTGGATGGACAAAGGTATTAAGTTTATTCATCAAATTTATAGGGCTTCCAATTGGATTTCCTTTCACGATCTGAAAAGGGACTTCTCTCTGCCAGTATCAGACTTTAATTTCTACTAAAAATTAGCGAACGCATGCTTGGATAAATTTGAGAATTTTACAAACTATGAATTCACCCCAGATCCCACAAGAATGCTTTATCTAACCAAAGCGTCTGCTGCTAAAGCATCACAATATTACAGAATGTTTATGTATATTAGTCCGCCAATATTTAGAGGCCCTCAGAACTTCAATGGGAAGCTGATTGTGGGGGTTTGTTTGATGTCACAACGTGGTGTAAACTATGGGCAGGGTCAAAAGCATTTCTCCATCTGTCAATATCGCACAGAGTATGCTCTTCCTTTTGTAAAAGGCTATATAACGCCAATGAAATGATGTAAGTCTTCACATGTCAATGATGGGTATTGTTGGTCCTGTGGGAAAGAAAGTGGTGCCTATGTTATGTTATGTTATGTTATGTTACTTTGCATTTATATAGCGCCTTATGTACCATTGGTCTGGTCTCAAGGCGCTGGTAGGTTGAACACCCTCAGGAACCGAAGTTCAAGTCAGTAGAGAGAATAGAGAGAGTCAAAGGTGCGTGTGCACACCGGATATGTGTGCAGCAGGTGTGGCATTCGTGTGAAAGCTGCTTCTTAGCGGTAGGTGTGGTAGTTGGGAAATCAAGAGTATGTGTTAGTTCTGGCAGGTTTTATCGAGACCGAGTCTGGCTGCGTTAGGCCTGAGGAGAACGCCTAGGCTGGAGGGTGTGTAACCAGCAGTGTTTAGTTAGGGTGATGGGAAGTATGAGGCAAATGATGGTATGAGAACAGATATACCGAATGGTGTCATAATATTGCTGTGTTCTAGTTGAGTGGTGGTTTAAAGAAGAGAGTAAGCGTGGAGATGTGATATGATGGTTTACCTTAGGTGTTTGCGATCAGGCTCACTCCAATAGTTCCATGTACTCCATCAGTTCCATGTACTCCGACTGTTCCATGCATTATGACCATTTCAAGCACTCAAAACAGTTCTTTTCCATGCTCTTTCAAGCGTTCCATGCACTCCAAACCATTCCATGTAAGTCACGCCATTCCATGCACTCTAATCCGCTCCATGCACTCCAATCTGTTCCATTCACTCCAGTCCGTTCCATGCACTCCAATCCGTTCCATGCACTCCAATCCGTTCCACACACCCCAATCCATTCCATTCACTCCAATCCATTCCATGCATTTGAATCTGTTCCATGCACTCCAATCCGTTCCATGTACTCCTAGCCATTTTATGCACTCCAACCACTTTATGGAATGCTCCTTTCATTCGTTCTACCCACGTTATCCTTTCTCCATGCATCATCCATCCACATACGTCTACTTCGCACGTTCCATCCACTTCACTTGTTCCACCCATTTCACACGTTCCATCCACTTCACCTGTTCCACCCACTTAACTGGTTCCACCCACTTCACCCGTTCCAAACACATCACCCGTTCATCCACCTACTTCATCCGTTCTACCATTTCACCCGTTCCACCTACTTCACCCATTCTACACCCGTTCATCCGTTCCATCGACATACTTCACCCGTTCCTTCCACATATTTAACCCGTTCCTTCCACATATTTCACCCGTTCCTTCCACATACTTCACCCGTTCCATCCACGTAGTTCACCCATTCCATGCACGTAGTTCACCCGTAACATCCACATACTTCACCTGTTCCATCCACATACTTCCTGTTCTTCCTTTCTGCCTTGTTCATCTTTTCTGCCTTGTTCATCCATGCCACCCAGTTCCATCCACATACTTTATCCGTTCCATCCACATACTACCTGTTCTTCCTTTCTGCCTTGTTCATCCTTTCTGCCTTGTCCATCCTTTCTGCCTTGTTCATCCGTTCCACCCATTTTAGCCGTTCCACCCAGTTCATCCAGGCACCCAGATCATCCGTTCCTCCCACTTCATCCGTTCCACCCAGTTCATCCATTCCACTCACATATTTCACTGGTTCCAACCCCATACTTCCTCCGTTCCAACCACATTTTTCACTTGATCGATCCATTCTGTCAAACTTATATGGAGTAGGGATCTCGATCCCCTCCTCCGAACCACAGAAGCCAAATAGATTGACCCCTCCCACCGTGGTTGGCACGGGCGCCTGAACGTATATCACAGGGAGCCACGTGGCAGCCAATGGGGGGAAGATGGAGTTAGGGAAAGGGGATGGAGTCACAAAGGAAAGGAGGGGAACATAACAAACCAATACATACAACAGCAAATCCTCCTGTACCTGAAACCGTAATTCTAAATCACCTAGCCTAATCTCTTATTCCTGAAGTATACATGCTACGTTATAACCATGGTGGCTTTACAAGTCTTCATAGAACACAGACCTTGAACATAACATGTTTTAGACACAAATGGCACAAACATGGCCCATTGGGCACAATGAACCACAAACAGAGTCTTGGGACCAAACATAACACATAACAGGCCCTTGTGATAAGTGGACTCCAAAGACTTATTCCAATTACATACACATTAGGATAATCTGCCCAATGGGCATGGTTTTATCAGTCCTGAGTTCTTATAACATGTTTCCTCTCACATGGCGTGTATCAAGTGGGACGTGTATCCTAGAGCGTGTTACCTCACACACTCACTGCATATTGGATAATAAATCACTACATGAACATCAACATATTATAACCCCAGTATGTGAGCACCGAGGTCCAAAAACACTTAACTGATGGTCCGGATGCCTCACGAGGACATCCGGACCCTGAAGAGCGATGTCCCAACACCGGGTAGTAAGAACAGCTTCACCGCCGCAGCACGCGACAGACTTTCTGGTGTTCTTCAGCGTTACCGTCGAGGCCCGGGGAGAAGGGAAGCTCAATAAGTCCTTCGGCGTCGGATATGCTCCCACATGCCTGCTCCGACACTGCTGCCGCCTATGCTGATAATCAGTAATTACCTGCACCGAGGCACGGGCGGCGGCGGGTTTTAACAGTTGCTGCTAATGAGCAGCTGGTGCCGCGCGCGATAGAGGAGAACTACACTCTTCCTAAAGCCTAATGGGAAATGTAGTTTATCTCCTCCTGCCAAGCACCAAGCGCCGTCCTCGGCCTTTCCACAGGTTCCTGACACATTCCACCCGTTCCATCCACATACTTCAATCGTTCTATTCAATATATTTGACCCATTTTGTCGACATACTTCACTTGTTCCTTCCTCATACTTTACCCATCTCATCTATATTCGGCACCCGTTCTTCCAGATCAATCGTCCGTTCCTATCACCCACTTCACCCGTTTCTTCCCCTTACTACCTACACCTGTTCCTTCCAACCGCGTCACCCGTTATTCCATCCACATACATCACCCGTTCCAACCACATACATCACCCGTTTTCTCCACACTCAACACCAGCTCCACACTCTACACCCGCTCCGCACTTTACACCCGCTCCGCACTCAACACCCGCTCCTCGCTCTGCATTCTACACCCGATTCGCACTCTACACCCACTCCGCACTCTACACCCGCACCATACTCTACACCCGCTCCGCACCGGCACCATACTCTACATCCGCTCAACACCCTACATTGGCTCAACATCACTGCACCCTACATCCGCTCAACACCCTACATCTGTTCAACACCATCACGCCCTACATCCGCTCTAAACGCTAAATCTGCTCAACACCCTACATCCGCTCCATTCTATTATCCACTCACAAAACCTTCATCCATACCACAACCTACATCCGCACCATGCTGTTATCTGTTCCACGCTCTCATCCGCTCTATGCCCTCATTCATTTTGCGCTCTCATCCGCTCCACACACTCATCCGCTCCATGGACTCATCCGCTCCACGCACTCATCCACTTCATGCACTCATCCGCTCCATGCACTCATCCGCCCCACGCACTCATCCACTCCACGCACTCATCCGCTCTACAAGATATTCTTATTATCTACTTCGCAGGTTTTGATCCTTTTACTCGTTCTATTTTGTTTGTCCTTTTTAGCTAACCAATAGAGGTTAATTCGTTTTCAATTTCTTGCTTGGATCATGATGCTGCATCGCTATTCATGATCTAGTATTTGGTAAAGTCATTGTGATGCTGTTATCCAGTTTGAGTTAGTTTGAGATCGGGGTCGGTTTTAGGGGAAAAGCAAAGTTTTCAGTAATTTGCGGAAAGACATGAGGTCTTCAGTGAGACGGATGTGCGGTGGGAGTGCGTTCCACAGCGTGGGGGCCAAGGCTGAGAATGATGATCCACCTAACCTAACTGAGTTTGTTTTAGGTATGACTAGGAGGCCGGCTGAGCTTGATCTTAGAGCACGTGGAGGGTGGTAGGGCTTTAGTTTGTCTTGACGATATTGAGGTCCGTTTTTTTGCAGTGCTCAGTGAGAAATGCATAAGGTTTTGAAGGTCACCCTTCAGGCAACCGGAAGCCAGTGCAGAGTTTTGAGGGCTGGGGAGATGTGGTCTCTCGAGCTGAGCGCTAGAAGCAGTTTGGCTGCAGCGTTTTGTGCTCTTTGTAGTTTATTCACTTGGTATGCGTGGACTGCGAGGTAGAGGGGGTTAGCGTAGTCCAGTCTTGATATAACAATTGATTGGACCGCAGAGAGTCTGTTGGGAAAGGAGAGGTATGGAAAAATGCGCCTAAGAGTTTTAAGGTGGTAGTGGCAGGACTTTGAGACGTTGTTGACCTGGCGCGAGAGTGTTAGGTCAGAGTCTAGGGTGCATCCACGTTTTTTTACTGAGTTAAAGGGAGTCGGTGAGTTGCCCATGGCAGATGGCCAGGGTAGTGGGTGTGGAAGAAGTTCGGAGTTGCCACATACCATGATTTTGGTTTTGGAGGGGTTTAGCAAGAGGTGGTTTGTGGTCATCCAGAGCTCTATGTCGAGGAGTCAGTAAGCGAGGTCAGGTCGGCAGATGGGTTTTGAGTTCAGGAGTTTTAGAATTAGTTGAGTGTCATCAGCGTAATTGTAACACAGGATGTTGTGTGAACGAATAATTTTGGGAGGGTGGCCATGTAGAGATTGAACAGGAGGGCTGATAGGCATGCTCCTTGTGGAACTCCCGTGTCGACTGGTCGGGCTTGGGAGGAATAGGTGAGAGTAGGGTTATTTGGTTCCTGTTTTTGAGGAAGGATGCTATCCATCTGAGAGCGGTTCCACAAATTCCTAGGGAGTGGAGGCGGTCAAGGAGGATTGAGTGATTGATTGCATGCACATATGTTTTTCGAATGTTCACTAGTATATGAGTTCTGGAAAAAAATGAGTTTCATGAAAAACATATTCTAAATAGATATACCCTTGTCACTCACTAATATTCTTTTGGCCAGCATTGTGTGTGATGACAGCCTGAACAACTCATCTTCTCTGCTGCATGATCTTTTCATCGCCCATGCAATTAAATTAATTATGACCAACTGGAAAAAACGTTCAAAATCTGAATACTAAAAGCTGGTGGAATAATGTATGCAATGTGCACAGACTAGAACAGTGTATGGCCATTCGTCTGTATCAAACAACCAAATATAACAAAACATTGGCCTGCTTTACCAATTACTTATATCACAATATGTCTACTCATGGCTCTTGAACTGTGCATCTTCATTTGCATTTCAATAACCATTAGGTGTACCATACTGGGTCGTTTTTCAATTTAATTCTAAACACCGCTTCTATCTTGTTTCTCTCTATGTTGTGGATGCCTGCACCTGCTCATCACCATACATACCTCTTTCTTCACCATCTCCGTATTGTATCTTGTATGTCCTTTGTCTCTTGTCCTCTCACCCTGTCTGTACTGTTCATGAAATGAGTTACTTGGATCATACTATTTGCTTGAAGAGTAAGATCTAATTCATCATAGCCTCTTATACATTTAATGTGCTCTGAGCACTCATTACCTCATGACCTTTATTTGTATCAGTATGATCTAATGCTTTGTTGCATATTACATGTTAATGTATTGTTAAAATCTTAATAAAAATCATTTAACTAAAAAAAAAGAAATTAGCGGGCACATTGAGTAACCAGCAAAAGAACCACAATGTGCTCACCCCAAGCAGTGGGGAGACAAGTGCACATGCACGTGAGGTGATCATGTCAGCAACTGCAGTAAGGTTCAGTGCACAAATGGTTGGCAGGTAGTTCAGAAGATGCAAGTAGGTGAAGAAAGTGACTGGGGGTAGCACGCGGATCAGGTACGTCGACTAAGGGATCAATACTGGCAGTATGAGCAGGGGCCGGCTCCCATTATAGGCTGAGTTATGCTGGCACAATCAGTAGGCGGCGGGAGGCGAGTCACTGAGCACCGGCTGGTGCCTGAATCTTCAATCCGAAAGCGGCGGCCATCTTGATAAGGCCACGAGGAGGCCTACAGAAGCAGAGCACAAGGGGGCACTATGAAATACCCCAGCACAATGAACACAAAGAGCGCACAGCAGCACAGCGCTTCGACCCATATGGGTTAAACAAACAAAATAAAGATTTTTTTGTAGCTAGTGCAGAGATGGAGCAAGAAGTCAAAAGTAGAGGAAAGGTTTGCAGAAATACCTCAATGTGCATGAACCATACTCATGGCTTGGGGGAGGTGGCAGGGGAGAGTCCTGCCTGTTTAATGGAGCCAGCCAGGAAAGAACAGAAGTGAGGCCAGCCAGGGAGTTCCAGGGGCCTTAGAGAGGGCCTCGGAAGGGGGCCAGCTCTCGGCTGACGGATCCCATGAGAGTCCTGCCTGTTCAACAGATCCAACCAGGAAAGAACACATGTGTGTTGTCCAAAGAATTAGGGCCTAAAAAGTGCTATTCATATACTTAGATGGATACCATAAAATGACATGCATTTCTTCCTTTTTATATCTATTTCACAGTATGGACCAGAAGTTGTTTCTACAATAAACCTAGGGGCAAATGTCATCTTTTTCTATATCACTTTTTCATCCTGAATACACATATGAAAACAATGCCAACGAATGTACACAAGCAACACGACACAAAAAGAAAGAAATAGTCAAGAGTATACGTCTGCTTGAGTTGTCTGATAGATGCCACCGTGATTTCTTGCATACTTCCGAGGCTAAATTGATGAAGTGCTCTTTCTCAGGTGCTGTGCTTGTATGTAACATATTATTATCAGTACAGTAGGACACATCAATAGGGTACACATATAGTTGCCTGACCATTTCAATAGTTTAACATTGTATTCTGAAAAGTAGAAAAACATGTTTTTCAGAAATTACATGATGGCCTTGAAAAGGGACTTTTTTATTGATGTAATTATTCATTTTATTGTGTTAACTGTCATTCAGATTGACAGTTCTGCTCTAATTAAAAAAAAAATTAAAATGCACGAGACCTCAAACATTTAACAAAACTAACAAAATAAACCAATCAAATAAACAACTGGACCTATGTCCGTTTAATGTTGAACAACTGCACACAATGCAGTAATATGCCCTTGGCCAATAGAAATATGTTTGTTGCATCCTGTGCAGTGAAAACCGTTGTCCTCCAGTAGACACTCAATATGGTCAGCTCCCTGGACAGTTTCAGCTGGAACATAGCCACCAGAATCGTTTGCTTCATCTGATTCTGATTGCTATTGCTGCCCTCTAGGGCGTCTTGGTTGTCTTTTGAATGTTCACACTTCCTTCCTGTCTTGTGGGTTGAGGTGCTCATTCCACCATGATTTAATGTATGATAGCTCAATTCCAAAAACATAAGTCAGGCTTAGGAAGTCATTTTCTAGTGTGGAGACATTTATATACCCAGGATTCAGATGAAGACACGGGTGCCTGGTATTCACTTGCTGAAGGGTCCCATACTACGTCTACCTTTACATTCAAAATGTTTCCTGTCATTTTGTTTCTCTCCCTAAAGGCAAAACATGAAGCTGTCTCCAGAAACACAAAAAAGCCACCTATCAGCAATAAGTCTACATTGCAATGAAATAACCAAGCATTAGCAAAGCCAGCAGTTTTGCCTTTTATATAGGTGTGGCAAAGGTATTTTCCAAGCACTGCCATAATGGTACAACCTGACCATAAACTGGCAACTGCTGGCAAATGGTATTAGCACATCAGTATATTATGACAGTGCCTGTCCAATGCCTATACAAGAGTCACAACTACTGGTTTTGCCAATGCTCTTTAGTAACAGTACTTCAGTGCAACGAACAGATTCAAGGACACACATATTGATTATAAATTAACTGTCTTTTGCTGAGATATTTTTTATTACACCAGGAGCTAGTTGTAATTGGAAATACACCATTAACTTGTGGAAGACTACTTAGAAATAACATGAGCCTCCCCTTAGAAACAGAGAGCTAGCTCAAAGAGATCCTGGGAAGGGTATTTTAGATGGGGTGGGGCAGGTAGTGGTTGGGAATGGTCTCATGGACTAGCATGGCCATGGGCGGTCAATGGGTGGATACAAATGTAATCAACACCCAGAGCTTGTTCGTCCCCCTTCACACCTCATTTGTCTCCTAACCTATTTTCCCATGCCAATAGTTACTGCATAAAGGCAGCACAAAAAGGGCCACCTAAATGCCAAAACTTAAAATCGTGCGGGGTATCATACCCTAAGACATTTATCTTACATTTTAAATTTGTTTCAAGTGGCCATGTGTCATAAGGCCATCCAGTCCTGTTTTTCTTTTACTTTGGATACGAGGACTTGTAGCTTTTTCCCCTTTTCACATTTAGTCCCAAATCTCTGAATGGCCTTCTCGCACATGGCACGGCAAACTTGAAAGATTTGTGATTCTCCCTGCACGTCAGAAGACGTCAACGCTTGAGATTAAACTCCAATTACATCAGTGAACTCAACGCAGTTCAAGAAAGGCTTTTGATTTGCCTCCATCTGTAAACCAATAGTTGGTGTGATACACTGTGATTGTCCTGTAGCCTCTTCTCCCCTCCAGACCATCAGACCATCACGTAAGCCTCTAAACTAGGAATGCAGTGCACAACATGCAGAAAAAGCATTTGCATTAAAGTATTAAATAATCAAGGACATGACATGAGAGTATTTACATTTCGAAAGCTGTCACAGTGAAAATGTCCCCTCTCGCACATTAACTATTATGGTTACAAATTAATAATTTTCTTTTGAGAATCAATAGTGTGGCTTTTCTTACCCATGGTCCATTTGGACATATATTTATTTATTGTAATTTTTGTCCCGCGCCTAATGCCCGTAGGCCTCAGGGCGTACATAAAACAAGATAAAACCCACAGTGATCAGATCAGGCCAGGAGGAAGCAAGAAGAGAGAGGAAAGACCTTAACCAGGGCTGAGATTAAAATGATTAGTCTTACTTAATTTTAAATGAGGAACAATTGTTTATAAGGCGTATAGAAACTGGAAGAGAGTTCCAGAGAAGTGGAGCTTGAACGTCAAAGCTTGTGCCATCAAATCACACCAGTTTAAATCTGGGTTGGAGAAGGGTAGGTGCTACAGATGATGGAAGGTTTCTGGTGGACGTGTTACTTTGGGGACGATCAAATAGGTAAAATGGACATGAACAAGACAAGCATTTGTGAGCCAATGTAAGAACTTTATGTGAGATCCTTTGTGTTCTCTTAAATGTGGATACGTGTACGCAGAGAGAGCTGAAAAGTAGTGCGTACAGCATTATTCTGCGTGACCTGTAGGGCTCTAATGTTGAGAGTGGTAGTGCCGGCCAACAGACGGTTGCAATAATCCAGCCTGGAGTTGATTAGGGCAGTGGAGAGCAACGCACAGTTTTCAGTTGTATGCGCCTGTTGATGAAACCACATGCAGACCGAATGTGAGAAACATGGGGCTTCATGGACAATTCATCATCCAGGACCACTCCTAGGGTTTTCACCTTCTTAAGAATTTCATGTAACTGAGGCCATGCATAAAATTGACATTTTGATATTTTACTGGACAGGGCTTATTTATTGAGAAACAAAATGATGGCCACTTAATACATGCTTAGATGTAAGGAATGCATGTCTGGATCACGACATGCTAAAATGGGGAATCACCCTTATGTAATAGTCAAAGGAAATCACAAACTTTACAGCCGTCTTACTGTCATACGTCAGGAGTAAGTAGTCTAAGAAAGTCAGATACAACTAGTGACTTTATCAACGCATGTTTTTAACAGGACTTCAGTTCAAGGAGCAGCCTGACAAAAAGGGGCTGAAGGCACAGTTGATTGAGACATGTTCTTACACCATTAGCACATTTTACAAATGCAATTAAGTCATTAACTCTCGACAGACGTTTGATGTTTCTGCTTGATAAAGGTATCTCAAAGAGAGCCCTGGAGGATGTGTTTACGGTGGGTAGAGGCAGGTACTGGGTGGAAATTCTCATAGGAATTAATATGGCCATGAGCAGTCAATGGGTGGGTAAATAACCAAACAACACCTACAAGCTGCACGCCCCTACTCACATGCCATTTCCCTCCTAGCTGTACTCCAATGCAATGGTTTCTGGTTATAGATGCCCTGCCAAAACTAAAAACAGAGTACCTTCTGCTTCCTGATATGATAATAAAAGCAAACTGTAGGTGGCAGTATATATACCCCACCTCGATCTCTAAGGTCTTCCCTTAGCCAGAGCCTACTGATCCCCAGATACAAGCTCCAAACAGCCGGCGGGTCCAGCTTCCCAGTACTGGCAGCCAAACTGTGGAACTCTGTCCCTCTTACTATCAGAAACCTGCCTTCCCTGAACTTATTCAAACACAAAGCCAAACTCTGGCTAGTCACCTCAGACGCCCAAGTCTCACTTTGAAAAATCTGATTACCTATGTATTTCTGTCTATACTTCTAATGTGTTCTGATTCCATTGTTCAATTCAAAATGTTATTTGAAATGTCATACTGTTATGTAACCACTGCCTCAAAGATATGCGCCCGGTAGCTTTCGGGCCTGGTTTGCGCTATACAAATAAATAAAATACAAAATGTAGAAACAAATGTACCCTTTAATTTAAGTTGTTGGATCCACAGATCCATTTGAATCTGCAGTTCCTGCAACATTGGCTACAGTGATAGTTGGACACTACACGTGGAAATCACTGGCAATGTGTACTTTACAAGAAAAGATGTTATATGGAAATCTTCTGTATCACATGGACTGTGTAGGCAGATTTGCAGATTCAGTTCCTGAACATGTGGACTTGGAGAGAGGGTTACATGGTGGCACCGTAGATGTCATGTAGCCAGTAATGTCCAGAGAGTCCTTACAGGTGATTGTGCACAGTTTGGTGCAGATTATGAAATGGTGTGGAATTAAATAGGGAACATACGCTTTGCCACAAACCGAGACATTTTCACTTTTATATATTTATTTATTTATAGTTGTGTTTAGTTCAAGAATCGAACTTTTACAACTTTAATGACATGTATGTTTCAATTAAAACACATTGGGCTTCATTATAAGTTTGGCATTACAGTGACAACGGAGCCAGTAAGGCACCGGTGCTGTTGTCACCATAACGCCAAACTACAATTTGTGCTGGTCTGGCGTGCAGTGCGGCACCCGCGAGCACAACTTGCGGATACACCGGCACCATTTTTAACGGTGCCGGTTCATCCATGCTCCCCATCCCCATTCAGCCCTATGGGGCAGAATGGTGATGGGGAGTGCGGCATTACCTGCACCCGCGAATGGGCAATTTCCAGGCCGCAAATCTCGTAATGGTCCAGTAATTGCTGATTTGCGGGTGCCGGCCCCATAGCCGAGTTTGGCGATAGCCGTGCCTGTATCAAACTCATAATGAGGCCCATTTACATAAAACAATGAACATGCATCTCAATAAATAATTATCAGACCAGTTCATTAATCATTCAACCTTACAATAATTTCAAATGATACTCTAAAATCTATAGATATTAGACGTTTGAAGATCAATCAGATGGCAGCATTTTCACAATCAAATGTAAATACTTGTAGACTTTCCAACAGTACATTGGAATAATCCATCCTAGAGTTAATGAGGGTTGCAACTTTTCCGGCATTATCCTCCTTAGGGAGGAACAGTGAGGCCTTCACAACAGCACTCATTTATGAATGTATTACTAAATCAGATTGCCAGATGAGTCCAAGGTTCTCAATCATATCAGAATTAGACAAAAGTATGCCAAACATTAGTGTGGAGTGTGCGTCCTTAGTAATTCTGTCAACAACTATCTTGCGTCCGCAGGCATTATCTCAGTTTTAGCCAAGTTTAGTTGATTTTCATTTCTTAACATCCATTTCTAAACTTCAAGGCCAATGTGAGATCTTCCAGAGTCAGACTCAAATTAGTTATTCTATGATTAATCTGAGTGTCGTCAGAGTAGTAATTAAGATTGAATTTCTTAAATATTGCCATAAGAAGATAAATGTAGATATTACACAACAAGGAGACAGCAGGAGTCCTTGCTTGATCCCACAGGAAACACGCCACAATTGGAGAAAAAGGGAAACATATTAATGTTTTGTGATTATTTTATAGAAAGGACTTGACCATTCAAATGCAACATCAGACAAGCCAATCAATGTTCTAAGACATTATAAAAAAGATCTCATGTCACCCGTGTCAAAGCTCACAGAGAAATCCAGCATAACCAGCTCCATCATCAGCAATAGCCCTGGGTATCATCCCACACCATCATGACTGCAAATGGAGTACCTTTGTGGGACAAAAGTCTGAGTGTTACATATCCAGATAATATAAGCAATTACTTAGTTAAAATGTGTCTACCTTTTCCAATAATTCAGAAACCTATGGAAGCCCAGCAATGGGTTGATAGATTAGATTGAGTGCATGGTCTAAAGTTTACTCATTTAACAATGGAGAAACAATTGCAAACAAGTTTGGAACTGTATGCAGTAATGATGAATTGATCACCTTTGAAATTGCCCACGCTAAAACATAAAGCATACTGTCATGCTACAATCTCCTACAGGTCTTTCCCAACTTAAGATATAATTGTGTCAGCTGCTTAAGATAGGATGAGAACCAGGGATTGTGTCCCTGTGGCTGCAAGTATCAAGTTCAAAACTCTCTGCATCGTCCACAAGGCTTTCTGAGGCCTGGGACCGCTCTACCTCCAACTTTCCCTTTCAAAACATCTTCCTTCTTGAGCACTTTGTTCATCCACCTCCAACGCTCTGAGGGTCAAACACTTCTCCAAGCGGAGAGTTGGGGGCAGATCTACCTTCTTGGCTAGGGCCTCCCTCTGAAACAGCCTCCCTGCCTCTCTCAAACTTGCGCAGAACCACTTCCGGTTCCGGAAGCAACCTTAAGACTTCTTTCTTTCTACCCCTACTATCCTGGTGTTGGCTGGACTCTTGTTCACCCTTTCATGCCACCGCCTTGCACCTTGCCTGTGCCACTTTCTCCCATTAATCATGTAGGTGGAGGGAGGAGCATGCATATCCAGGGGTGGGGCAGAGGTGCCGTGTCACACTAGAAGCAGATGCAATGCACAATCAATGTCAGAGAAGAGGCATACGGCCCTAAAATACGAGGGGCGAAGAGGGGCATCCCTTCTATTATAGGAACACACTTCAGTGTGCCCCAAGCCCACTCCTGCCCTCCCCTGATCCCTAAGCCCATGCTCTCCAGTGCTCCTGCATTGTGGGGCATCTGGGATGTCACAGCCTATTTTCAAAGAGGCCGCCAAGAGAATGGCAGGAAGGACGCATGAGGGGGAGAGATGTCCGAGTACAAGGATGAGCTATGCAATGGAGAGTACGAGGATGAGGGGGCAGAACGAGAGAGGGGCAGCGACGAAGAGAAGGATGAACAGGGACAAGAAGATATGCAAAGTAACAAGCAGCAATAGAGTGGTGGATAGAGTAGAGTGGATAGGCACTGAGGATGCGAAGGATGGAATGAAAGGTGCAGGGAAAACAGAGAAAACAGAAGGGATAGACAGGACGTGAGGGTTAGAGCTAAGTGAAATGAATATAAAGGAAGGGAAGGATGGGAGGAGATGGGCAGTCAAAAGAAGAAGGAACAGTCAGGAAGACAGGGACAAAGGAGATGGGACAAGTAGGAAGCGACAGATGGTGCAGGAAAGGCATGAAGAAGGGGGCAGGGAGAGGTAAAACAGAGTAAACAGGCAGCAAGAGAAGGATGAAAGAGGCAGGAAGAAAGCAGAAGAGAGAGGCAGAGAACAGGGTGAGAACCCGACTAGTGTATGTAAGAGGATTCAATCCAGCACTATAGCTAAGTCAATGCCTAGTCTGGGATACTGAATGGAAACCCTTATTGATATATCTTTATGTCCAGTTCATGAGTTCTGGATGACTACCCCTATATAACACCCCTCTCTTGGAACCCCCCTGACCCCACTGAGCCAAGAAGTAGTTCTGTTTTGCAAGTTTAAACGGTTTATTTGAGAATGTAAACAATATATATATATCACACTTTATAATAAATTAATAATTAATATCACACTTCAGAACATGAGCAGTTAACAACAATGGGTAATGTTCTACTAATAAACTGATTTGATTACCCAGGAGTAGTATAAAAGATGAGGTAGCACGCTTGGGAATAGGAACAGAAGAATAAGGTGGTAGAGAATGCTTTATCTAGTTTCAGATGGATGCAATGTTGAATGAAAATGCAATACAGAAAATACTCAATATGATTTCAACAAAACAATGTAATCACTTTTCTCTGGCAATCCACCCCCCCCCTATGCAATGTAAGGAAATGAAGAGGAGAGCACACAGTTCTTAGAAATACAATCAAATAGAAATCAGTTCAATTCCACCCCAGCAGCTTATACAACAATAGGAGTTTTGAAACACAGACAAAATGCTTTGAATATGGTGACAATGCAGTGAGAAATATGCTGAAAATGCTTTTAATTCCCTTCAGGAGGTTCAGGGTGAGTGGTATTTGTTAATATGAGTTCAGGCTCACTCTAGCAATGATTCAGGGATGGTTCTTAAGAGGCAAACAAAATTTGAGCAGTTCAGGCAAAAGCTGCTGATTTTTACAGTAAAGAAATCGGGCCAAATCGCAAATCGTGGCAAAATTCGCGAATGCGTGAATCGTGATTGCGGAGAAAGTATAAGGAGTAGAAAGTCGGTTACGGAGTTATGAACGATTTTGTGAAGGTTGTTTTTCGGATTTGAAATTTTAAAAGTTCACAGCGACAGGTTACAGCTTGCAGCTAGAAAATGACAGGTGACAGTTAGGAGGCAGGTCTGGTTAGATTAAAATAGTTTGGATTAGATTATTTTAACTAAGAGATTGGTTCTGCACAGTTCTGCTAGGTACTCACAATATATTTTTGAAATAGGCCTTGCCACGGATCTGGTCAGGCTTTGGACTGGACTCCGGTTCTGGTCTCGGCACTTCACAGTGATCTGGATCAGCTCTCTGGTTCTGCTAACAGCGGTCTGGGTCACTCTGGATCTCTGGCCTCTGGTTCTGGATACTACTCTGCTTTCTCTGGGTACAGCACTGCTTCTGGATTTTTCTGGCACAGGGTTTTAGGCCAGAATCAACAGCTGGGTCCGGCTGTGAATAGTCTGCAAATGATTTTTGGGCCTGCTGACAAATACTTTTGCTTGCAGTGGGCCTTCTTGCTTCAAAGTTCTGTGGTCTCTGTTTAGCTTGGAAGTCTAAGTGTAGGATCTCTGGATGTGAAGTCGTTGGTCAGCATGCTCCGCAGCAAATGAAATTGAATCCCTCTACCTGTCCCAGCAGTCTCTTTTTATGTGTTTTGAAAGTGGGTGTATGCCTGGGCCTAGCTAAGCCTGCCCCTTTCTACTTGTCATTGGCCCAATTCTCCCCTCTCCCATGATTGGGGGAAGGAAATGTGAGTCAGAGTGATGCTGTAGGTTTTATGGGTCAGAGGATCCTCCCCTGGTCAGTTTGCCCACAAATCTATATTTGACCTAAAGACATATTTCATAGATACACAGTGGTTTGAAATTACATGCACCCATCACGTATTACATGAGGTATACTCTGTTCAAACTCTGATGTTTCTAAGAGCTTGCATTCAGAAACGGCAACATTTTGCGTTTTTTAACTGGTTTTGCAATATTGGTTTTTCATTAAAAATTATACACATATACACGGTCTGTCCATACATACTCCAGTAAATTCCCATATCTCTAGCTTAAACACAGAGTCTGTAGTATCCATAAATAGCAGGGTTTTGCCCCAAACATCACACAAATTGGAGTTTGGGCTTGAATCGAAGGTACATTTTTTAAATTAAGGCTCTCAAAGTTATACATTCCTGTCATTTGATTACAAAGAGTTATCAGTGTTTCTGTAAAATATATATTTTGCTTTCAATTCAGTTCTCAGAGTGTTGGAGTCCGCCTCCAAGACATGGGTGGGTCAATGATCACATGTGTCTTCTGCTGGGAGCTCTTTGTGTACAGTCAACAGTCAACATCAGCATATTCTATTCAAGTGCAAGAGCCTATTTTATGGTCTCCAGGAGGCTGCCAGCCAGTCTGCCTTCTATCAATCAAGAGGTCGTGTGAGATTCTGACTCCTGGTGTGAATCTCTGGAGGTGAGAGGTTTCCCAGCCTTTGGCCTGTTAATTAAATCAGATTGTCTTCTGGGAACAGCATGTGGTTAAGATTTCAATTAACTCCCAGCCTTTGATGTAAAGGCCTCTCCTGCAACTCCTGACATGCAGTTTCCCTGTCAGAGTTTAGACCGCTAGCGCCGCCCTCAGTCAAAAGCAGGTACTGCATGCATTTTTTTTGGATCAGTCTTGAATTCAAGCATTTCAAACAAGAGATATTACATGGAAGTATATTGTCCAGGTTCAACAAATGGCATTGGTGTAGTTCTGCAGTAAATTAATTTTGTGCCCATAAATTAGCCATATTTGACCTGAAGAAAACGAACTCCCAACAGTTATGGGTTGCTTTTGGCAATCAGCATTGCCCCTTTTACAATGGTTTTAGGCTCTGTGCCCTTCTGTGCTCACAACATAGGCAGAAATGGGTGGCACCTTGGGTGACCATCTTGGTGTGCGCACAAACTGCGTGGTTCTCCTGGATTCTGGCGCACATGTGGGCTTTTTGGCCATCTTGGATTTTCTAAGCCCACAGCACCAAATGTTGCAGCATGATAGCTCAAACGTGGGTCAGGACACCCAACAAAGCCCTCCCACCCGACTGCACTTTAAATCTGAGTCGATGGGGAGTCGGGTGCAAAGAGTGTTTTGACCCATGTACTGGTATGTCCGCATAATCTTCTCCCAATTCTGCAAATGGCACAGTTCAGCATCTTTTCCTCCATCCGGTACTGATTGATCGGTTCTCCTCGCCGGTCCTGATGGGAATATTGGGCGGTACCCCGGGCCCCTTGCGTCTCTGCTCCCGGTCTCCGGATCGTCCTCCTTGGCCAGTCTCCAGGTTTTCTTTCTCCTAGGACGACAAAGGAAGAGCGGCAATACCTATTCATGGACATTTCTCCCCCACCATTGATATAGACCCACTTGTCTTCCCCCTCTGCCAAACCGCCTTTTGGGATGCGGATCTTGTAGGCCACAGGGGAGATCTTGTCTATAATTTCAAACTGTCCCTTCCATGTAGGCAAACATTTTCGCTGTTTGGCCTGGTTCCTTTGGAAATTGTATAAATAGACCCGGTCCCCTACCTGATATTCCTTCCTGGAAGTCTTCAGGTCATAGTGGGTCTTCATACTCTCAGCTGATCTTTCTAGAGTCCGCTGAGCATAGGCAAAAGCATGTTGAAGGTGTTTCCTTAAATTCTCCACATACTGATGAGTTGTGGAGGCATTTATTAGTGTCTGCTCTTGGGTCCTGTAGAGCAAATGCTGCGGAAGCACCATCTTGCGTCCAGTCATCAACTCAAATGGTGACATTTTGGTTGCAGATGCGGGGGTAGATCTGATGGCCATTAGGACCAGAGGTAATTGGATATCCCAACTTGGCCCAGAATCTGCCACAAACTTTTTTAAGATGCTCACAATTGTCCGGTTGTAGCGTTTCACTGCTCCAGAAGAAGCTGGCCTGTAAGCAATGTGTAGCTTTCTCTTGACCCCCAGTATCTCCCACATCTTTGTCATCACTTCACTGGTGAAGTGGCTACCTCTGTCTGACTCAATCCTTTGAGGTAGACCAAAACGGGAAAAGATGTGGTTAATCATCAGGGCAGCTGCTGTTTCTGCCTTGCAGTTTGGGGCTGGGAGACATTCCACCCAATTGGTAAACAAGCATGTAATGGTCAACATGTACTTGTTTCCTCTAGACGAGCGGATTACAGGGCCTACAAAGTCGATTTGCAAATCAGACCATGGCAGTGTCATCCCCCTCTTTTGGAGGGGTGCACGGTGCGTGAGGGATGATGGCTGAAATTGTGCACACACAAGACACCCCTTCAAGTATTGGTCAAGGTCCTGCCCCATGTGTGGCCAGTATGCAACCTCTCTTAAGATTTCGAGTGTTGTGTGAAACCCCCTATGACCGGCGGTGGCCGCATCATGGACGTGACTTAACATCAGGCTTGGGAATGAGATAGGAACCACCCACTGATCGTGGCCAGCTTTGGATTTCCTTACCAGCAAACCGTCTTGGATTCGGAACATTTTTGGACATTTCATCAACACTCTTACGTCCTCTTTCCCAATGTAATCGGTATCCGTCAGGGGAAAGTTCTCAGGGTCCTCAAGGTGTTGGTAAAACTTACCAATAATTGGATCCCCCTTCTGAGCTGTAATGAAATCAGCATCAGGGGTCTCCTTACTCCATTGTGCAGTTGAAAGATCATTGTGAGCATTTGTCTGGGACCTAGTGATAGCAGTGACCTGGATTTTCCCCAGCAGGGACTCTATTTCGATTAGATCGCCTTGGATGGCCCCGGTTTTGGCCAGCTGATCAGCTAAGTTATTTCTAGTTTTGTCTGGTCCCTCTACTTTGGAATGACCCTTGATCTTTTTCCAGTAAATGGTCATCCCATTCGATGTGACCAGATCATCAATGTTTTGGATTAACTTCCCATGTATCAAGGGTTTGTTGTTAGCACATAACATGCCTCTGGTTTTCCAATTAACCAGGTGCTCCACGAACCCGTTCCGTACATAATCAGAATCTGTGATTATGACCAGTTCGTGGAGTAGATGTTGGACAGCAGTGAGGATGGCTTGATGCACAGCCATCAATTCTGCCACCTGACTACTTCGGGGACCAGTTTTGTATCCGGCGGAGGGTTCTGGGAACTCATTCACCCATGCATTCCCTACGCCGGCCACCAGTTCTTTCTCCCCGTTGTTGTCAACATGGTACGAGCATCCATCCACATAGACAGTGGGCATTCCCTCACACTTGTCTTCTTCAAAGACTTTGTGTGGGGAATTAAGGTATGCCTCCGTGTTGTCCTTGATTTTTAGACTTTTGTCCTCGAGACAGTTTTCTCTGGCACAATCATGCAAGTCAGCCAGACCTTGCGCGAGGGGACTCTTCTTGTTTTGGCCATATCTGACCTCCACAGGAAAGCCTTGCATTGACAGAATCCAGGAAGTAATTCGGGAATTACTCACATTTCCGGCCCGGATTCTGTCACTTTGGAGATATTGCAGAGGCTGGTGTGGAGTCTCCACTATGATGTGTTCCCCCTGGATAAACGGGCGGTAATTCTTCAATGCCCACACCGTTGCCAGGAGTGCCTTCTCACAATCGTTGAATTTTTCCTCCACAGAGGATAAAGTTTTGCTCGCATAGGAGATTACTTTATTGACCTTGTCATGCTTTTGGTATAATACTGCCGTCAAGCATGTATTAGAGAACCCCGTCTCCAGGAAGAACTCCTTGTTTCTGACAGGGTAAGCTAGGCAAGGCGCTTGTGAGAGGCTTCTTTTGAGTTGACTTACTGCCTCGGCTTGTTCTGGACCCCATTCCCACTTGACCCCCCCCTTCAGGAGATGAATCAGGGGTCTGGTGATCTCTGCGTAGCCCTCAATGAACTTTCTGCTGTAATTAGTCAGTCCAAGGAGGCTCCTTAGTTCCCGCAGAGTTGTGGGGTCTTTCAGTTTCTGAAGTGCTTCCACTTTCTTTTCCTGGGGACAGAAACCCTGAAGAGTAATCTCATGCTCCAAGAAATTAACACGGGTTCTACACCACTGTGCTTTCTGATAGGAAAGTTTTGCTCCGGCGGCCCTCAACTGGGTCAGAACATAACGGATCTCCGCTATGTGTTCCTCCACAGGTGAACTTTTGATGAGGACATCATCTACATAAGCCAGGTTACCCCTTGCACCCAGGTCGGGCATGGCCTTGTGTAGGAAAATGTTGAATTCATTGCCGGAGTTGAGGTATCCGAAGGGAGTCCGGGTCCATGTGTACTGCTGGCCCCCAAAGGTAAAAGCCAGCTTGTATTGGTCCTCCCTACTGACAGGCACCGTCCAGTATCCATTGGTCAGGTCTATTGCAGTAAATACCTGTGACCCCTGGATCTGGGCCAGCCCTTGGTCAATGTAGGGCAGAGGCCATCGGGAAGTATGGACCCGTTTGTTGAGCTCCCTAAGGTCGGCGCAGAGTCTCCACTGGCCGTTTGGCTTCAATATTCCCAGCACCGGATTATTGAAAGTGTTGTGGACTGGACGGATTATTCCCCGGGACTCAAGGTTCTTAATTATTTCAGTAAGGGACTCCATGGATGCGAGAGGCAAGCGATATTGCTTCACAAACACTGAAGTCATTCCAGGGTCCGTGGGGATTGTTGTTGTGTGGATGTCGGTGCGACCACAGTCATATGAGTCTACCGCAAAGAGATCTTGGAAATCCAAGAAAACTTGTTTCAACTTTTGCTTTTGTTCCAGAGTCACACAGGCATCAGCTAGGTTGACTCTCTCTTCCAACATCTGCCTGAAGCCTGGAAAGACTTCTGGTTTGGCTATTTCAGCGGCCTCCTCCAGCTGGGTGGAGAAGTCCCTGGACAGAGTGCTGATTTGGACTGGAGGCCGCAGGTGGGAAAGGCAACCCTCATGGACCTGGAAAATCACCTCATCCCTCCTGAAGTCACAAGTCACATCTTCCTTACCATAGGGGCAGGAAGTGTACACCAGGAAGTTCCCCCCATGCCGGGTAAAAATCCTGTCTGGTGTTGTATTGTCCTCACTGTCACTGTCAAAACAGTCCTTGGGGATTGGTCCTAACAGTTCATTTCCTAGATCAATGGAAAAATGTCGGTCATCAACCGCCATTCCAATAATGGTGCCTGCGGCTAGAGTAATACTCTTTAAGTCGCTGTTATCCACCTTTATTGGAATGGTGTCATGTTCTATGTTAACTAATGGTGTTGGGTTTACCCCTAACCCTTGCTGTTGGAGAGAAGCATTTAGATGTATGAAAGCATCAGGGTTTTTCAAATGTTGTCCTCTTTTAACTTTCACTTCCAGGGAGAATTGTCCGGTCCTTTCCGGGATGGTGACTTCCTCTTTAATCTGAATTTCAACTGCATAAGGTAGTAATTGAGCTGACCTAAATGCTTTTTCTGGATCATCAAAGCCCATGGGATTATACGCTAATCGGGACCAAGCTTTGAAGTTTATTAGGTCCAAACTAATGGCAAAGCGATTGAGAATGTCACTGCCTAAGTAAAAGGCGGCAGTGACGTCTCGCACGATCCAACAATTATGGACTATGCTCTTGTTGCCAATGGAGATTTTGAGCATACACCTGCTTGGCAGGAGATGTTTGGAATTAGGTGCTTCCAGGTCCATTTCCCATTTGTCTATCAGTTTGGCGGAACATGGCTTCGCTGATGACGCTCTTACCGTTGTTCACACACACTCGAGCGAGAACAGAGTCCTTCCCATCATTTAACTGAACAGGGATGAACAACTGCTCTCCAATTTGCTGAATATCAGCCAGGCTCTGAGCTGATTTCACATCTTTCTGGACTATAGGAGTGGGAGTTTCTGATTGTGGATTACTAAAGAATTTCAGGGTGTTTCCTTCCAGTGTGGAATACCACCTTAAACTGGAAGGAAGGTTGATTTTCAGAAATAGAGAGGACCCCCATCACCAGTCTGTTGTCCTACTGCTATTACTGTCACGTCTGGAATTTGGTTGTTCTGGAAGTGAAATTCTACTTAGTCAGATTTTTGTTCAACCATGTGGCAGGTGCCGTTTAAACTAACATGGTTGACACTCTGTTTTAATTTTATTGGTTGACTAGTCTGGGTCCAGAGGACCTTGTTTACACAATCTATTAGGGGTGACAACCTTCTCAGGAGGTCATTCCCTAGTAAACAAGGGGTTCCCTCTGGAGTCACTACTATGACCGGGTGTTTCACCTTGTGTCGCCCAATTTTAATGTCCAAGTCTGCAGTCCCCTCCCGTCAAAGTTCTGCAGTTGTCCAGGAAGAGAGGTGAGAGGAATTCGGTAATTCTCCCCCCTTCCTGCATTTAGTTCCTCAAAGGCCCTTTTGGACAGAAGGGTAGCTTGGGATCCAGTGTCCACCAGTGCCAAAATTTTACCCTGCCCCTGTACTTGTACCGGGGCATAGTATCTTCCCTCCTTCTCCTCAAGGAGGCACAGATAATGCACATTTTTGGACAACTGGTGGGCTAACTTTCTGGTTTTGGACATTGCTAGAGAAGAGATTTGGGCAGAATTCTGTGGAGAGTCTTGGGAATCTGAAAGAAAAAGTTGGCAACTGGAGATCAGAGCCATTGTGGGTTCCCCTGGTTCCGGTTCTGGGCCGCCCCCCCTTTTTGGAGGCAGTCACCAGGATGGGTTTGAACCAGGGGATTTCGGTATTGTGGGTTCTGGGATGAGATGATGGGCGGCGGTAGCTCAGTCTCCATATCTCCCCAGTCTGAATTGACATCCCTTGGGACCCATTTTTCCTTGGGAGGAGTTCCCCCATCTCTGAAGAAGATCCTTTTCCCAGGATCTTCTGAGGATCCCTCTCCCTCAAATTGGAAGACCTGTACCTCCTCCACAAAGTGGGTCTGTTTGGGTCCTTTGTTTCTCCTACCCCCCCTCTGCTCCTTGGGAGGCGGGCTTTCAGGGGCAGGAGATTTTGTTTCCGGTTCCTGGTTTTCCAGGGGCTGTTTACAAGTTGGGAAGGAAGCTTCCTCCAAGGCTTTACACCCCCCTTCCCTTTGTGCCTCCTCCCTGGGAACTGGTGTGTTATCGGGGTGCTGCCCCCGTCATTGTTCTGGAGCACCTGGTCCAGAGTTTGGGGCATTCTGCGGTGGCATGCTCATCTGAGGGTTCTGTTGAGCCCTCAGTATGTGACCCAGATCCTGTGCCATATTTTGGACCTGGCCCTCAAGTTGTGAAACCCGCTCAGGCTGATACGGGGCTCTATTTTCTCCCCTGGGCTGATCCCGGGAAGGGTAGCTATCCCTTCTCTGGTAGTACCCCTGGTTGGGAAGATTTGGGTACCCCTCCACCCTTGGCCTCCCCTCTCCCGGATTAGGTTGTCTGGGCTCAGGGAATTGGGGAAAGAAGGATGGATGATTTTGGGGCTGGAAATTGGGCGGATACCTGGGGAAAAAGTTCTGCCCAGGATTTGGAGAATTTCTGCCCTCCTGGGGGAAGTTAGGAGGGAAGTTCCCCGGGTCAGGTACTTGGCTGGACCCCCCCCCCTTGGGCTGGAGGAGTCCACACATAACCAAGGATTGGTCGGTTTCCCTTGTAGCGGGGACTTACATAGTCAGGGGAGCGGGGGACCCCATTTGTGGGACTACCTCCTCGACTCCCTGTCTGTGACTGGCCTGAGGGCCTTCTGGGCTGTGAATTATTTGGTGCAGGCAGGTTTTTAGGCCCCCCCATCTCCAAATCTAAAACGGGGGCAACCTTTACCTCTGCCACCTTGGCAGCAGCAGGGGTGCTGTTGGTTTAGGGGTTTTTCGGCACGTTATTTTTATTTTCGATAGGCTTCTGCACCTCATAGATCTGGGTAGCCTGTTCAATGACCCAGTCTAAAGATCTTTTCTCGTGAAAATCTCTCACGAGCTGGGTCATGATGTATTTGGGCAAGGCATGGAAAAAAGTATTGATAAATTCTCTGCTGTCTGTGCACACCCTTCTGGTGGTCTGCGCAAAAGCACGCTTTAATTCTTGCACAAACACTTGTGGGGCCTGATCCTCCCCACACTGCAAATTGTAGGCTGCCTTGCGAGCCTCTTGGGGATTTCTGTGAACAGAAAAATGTTTTAATATGGCCGCCCTATAGGTGGACCACATTGAATGATTTTGGTCCTCCAGCCCCGCAAAGAAACTGGAGTACTCTGGGGAGAATGCCCACTTTACATATTGGATACAGCTTTGGCTGTCCTTCAAATGAAAAGTCTCCATCATTTGCTCATAGAACTACAAGTATTCTCAAACAGAGTACTTGGCGTTCTTATGATAAGGCGTGATGACACTCCTGATTGCCTTAATCTGTTTCAATGGGTCCTTAAGCAAGGCCCTTTTTGCCTTATTGGCCTTTTTGGTTCGGATAACCCTGGTCCATACATCCTCTGACTCAGAGGCACTGCTCCCAGAGGTTCCTGCCTGATCTTCCAGGTTTTCCCGGATTCTGCGAGCCTGGGAATGGCTGGCAGAATGTGGGGACCTGGTCTCCTGTATCCTGCGCCGTTCAGAGGAGTCTTCAGATTCCTCCTTGCTGCCAGGATTTGATGGGTACCCCCCCCCACTGACCTAACTGGGCAGAAGTTTTCAGGATGCCCTTAATGGGCCTATTCTCCTGGGGTTCCCCACTAAATTGCACTGTGCTTGGGTGCCCATACCCGGATGCCCGCCCATCCATTCCTGGGAGGTACTGGTCTATGAGCCCCATGCTTCTGGCTGGATAGTAATCTGCCATCCCTGTGGCCCGGTGCTCATGTGCGCCAGGGGACATGGGGGTGGCAGAGTCCAGGGACTGAGAGAGATAAAGGCCTCTGGTACTAGGGCTCCTGAGGTTATGCTCAGGAGTTTCCCTTTCCCAGCGAACCTGGTCTCTATCCGCCCCTGCTCCCTGTTGCAATGCAAGAGCCTGCGCTTTCAGTTCCTCAGTTAAGGCCTTACTAGACTCTATCAGTCGCTCCTGCATCGCTACCTGTTGTTGGAGCCTATCATTGTGCTGAAAGAGAGCCTCATTTTCTCTCTGTGCCTCCTGATTGGTCCTGGAGAACTGGGCCAGTCTCTGCTGCAGGAGGGTTACCTCCTGAGCTGTGTCCCTATTGGCCTGCTCCTTTCTTGCCAGAGCATCCTCCACCCTCCTGGTGTGCTCTAACAAGTTCTGGTGTTCTTTTTGGAGGTCACCCAGTCCCTGGAGGGCCAGGTGATTTTCTTCCATTTTCCTTTTAAGTGGCAGACTTCCTGGCCTAAGGTATCCCTTTCCTGACTAAGAGCCTGCATCTGTGCCGCCAGGTCGTCCCTTTGCCTTTGGAAGGCACCAGTTTTCTGGCGCTCCTAGTCAAACTCTGCCTGGGTATCCAGGTCTTTCAAAATCAGTTTATTGCTCTCTGCCTTCTCCCTATCTAGGTGGCTTTGCAGGGTGACTACCTGCTCAGCACATGCCCTATTGAAGTCTAACTGTTGCTCCAGCTTTTTCTGGCTCTGCAGTAGGGAGTCCAAACCTTCTTGGTACTCCTTCTGCAAGGCCAGAAATCTGGTATCTGGTCCGCCTTTTCCTGTTGCAGCACATCCATATCCTCCTGTATTTTAGTGATGTACCGTCTGCTGTCATTTTCTGACTCCTGGCTCCTGAGCAGCCTCTGCTCAGAAGAGTCCAGATAAGATTGGGCCTTCTGTAATGCCAGCAGTTGCCTACTCGCCAGATCTTGGCCTTCAGCACATTTGTCCTGCATGGCTCCCATATGTAAATATAAATATGTCGCTACCCTGGCAATCCTGTTGTGCTCATCCTTGGCCTTAGGGGCCATGTATAATTCACTCAGGGCCACATGTAGGGGACCCTGATCTCCCCATATATCTGACCATGTTTCAGTGACCTGTTCCGCGATTGCCTGCAACCAGACCGTTTGGTCCTGATGAGTCCACTCACCTCTCACAAATAGCTTATGTAAGAAGTGCCCTCTGGCTATTTTGATGTCTACCAGTGTCGTCATTCTGGAATTTGAGTTCTTTCCTGACTTACAGAAGTTTGTATTTTATTTTTGCAAAACAAACCGTTTCCTTAGAGCTTTCCTTTGAGGAGTGCTTTACAGCGTAACACAGCGTGGTGATCCGCCCGGATGTATGTCTTCTGTCAGTTAGCACACTGTATTAATCTGCACAAGTGATAAATCTAACCCAGACGTCCGGCTCGAGCCCCCACTTTGTAAGAGGATTCAATCCAGCACTACAGCTAAGTCAATGCCTAGTCTGGGATACTGAATGGAAACCCTTATTGATATATCTTTATGTCCAATTCATGAGTTCTGGATGACTACCCCTATATAACACCCCTCTCTTGGAACCCCCCTGACCCCACTGAGCCAAGAAGTAGTTCTGTTTTGCAAGTTTAAACGGTTTATTTGAGAATGTAAACAATATATATATATATCACACTTTATAATAAATTAATAATTAATATCACACTTCAGAACATGAGCAGTTAACAACAATGGGTAATGTTCTACTAATAAACTGATTTGATTACCCAGGAGTAGTATAAAAGATGAGGTAGCACGCTTGGGAATAGGAACAGAAGAATAAGGTGGTAGGGAATGCTTTATCTAGTTTCAGATGGATGCAATGTTGAATGAAAATGCAATACAGAAAATACTCAATATGATTTCAACAAAACAATGTAATCACTTTTCTCTGGCAATCCACCCCCCCCCGCCCCCTTATGCAATGTAAGGAAATGAAGAGGAGAGCACACAGTTCTTAGAAATGCAATCAAATAGAATTCAGTTCAATTCCCCCTCAGCAGCTTATACAACAATAGGAGTTTTGAAACACACGCAAAATGCTTTGAATATGGTGACAATGCAGCGAGAAATATGCTGAAAATGCTTTTAATTCCCTTCAGGAGGTTCAGGGTGAGTGGTATCTAGTTAATATGAGTTCAGGCTCACTCTAGCAATGATTCAGGGATGGTTGTTAAGAGGCAAATGAAATTTGAGCAGTTAAGGCAAAAGCTGCTGATTTTTACAGTAAAGAAATCGGGCCAAATTGCAAATCGTGGCAAAATTCGCGAATGCGTGAATCGTGATTGCGGAGAAATTATAAGGAGTAGGAAGTCGGTTCTAGGATTGTTGGAAAGGTATGATTCTAAGCTTCCGGAGGAAAGTTAAACCAAGTTCCTAGCCCAAACGGTTACGGAGTTATGAACAATTTTGTGAAGGTTGTTTTTCGGATTTGAAATTTTAAAAGTTCAAAGCGACAGGTTACAGCTTGCAGCTAGAAAATGACAGGTGACAGTTAGGAGGCAGTTCTGGTTAGATTAAAATAGTTTGGATTAGATTATTTTAACTAAGAGATTGGTTCTGCACAGTTCTGCTAGATACTCACAATATATTTTTGAAATAGGCCTCGCCACGGATCTGGTCAGGCTTTGGACTGGACTCCGGTTCGGGTCTCGGCACTTCAGAGTGATCTGGATCAGCTCTCTGGTTCTGCTAACAGCGGTCTGGGTCACTCTGGATCTCTGGCCTCTGGTTCTGGATACTGCTCTGTTTTCTCTGGGTACTGCACTGCTTCTGGATTTTTCTGGCACAGGGTTTTAGGCCAGAATCAACAGCTGGGTCCGCCTGTGAATAGTCTGCAAATGATTTTTGGGCCTGCTGACAAATACTTTTGCTTGCAGTGGGCCTTCTTGCTTCAAGGTTCTGTGGTCTCTGTTTAGCTTGGAAGTCTAAGTGTAGGATCTCTGGATGTGAAGTCGTCGGTCAGCATGCTCCGCAGCAAATGGAATTGAATCCCTCTACCTGTCCCAGCAGTCTCTTTTTATGTGTTTTGAAAGTGGGTGTGTGCCTGGGCCTAGCTAAGCATGCCCCTTTCTACTTGTCATTGGCCCAATTCTCCCCTCTCCCATGATTGGGGGAAGGAAATGTGAGTCAGAGTGATGCTGTAGGTTTTATGGGTCAGAGGATCCTCCCCTGGTCAGTTTGCCCACAAATCTATATTTGACCTAAAGACATATTTCATAGATACACAGTGGTTTGAAATTACATGCACCCATCATGTATCACATGAGGTATACTCTGTTCAAACTCTAATGTTTCTAAGAGCTTGCATTCAGAAACAGCAACATTTTGCGTTTTTTAACTGGTTTTGCAATATTGGTTTTTCATTAAACATTATACACATATACACGGTCTGTCCATACATACTCCAGTAAATTCCCATGTCTCTAGCTTAAACACAGAGTCTGTAGTATCCATAAATAGCGGGGTTTTGCCCCAGAACATCACACAAATTGGAGTTTGGGCTTGAATCGAAGGTACATTTTTTAAATTAAGGCTCTCAAAGTTATACATTCCTGTCATTTGATTACAAAGAGTTATCAGTGTTTCTGTAAAATATATATTTTGCTTTCAATTCAGTTCTTAAAGTGTTGGAGTCCGCCTCCAAGACTTGGGTGGGTCAGTGATCACATGTGTCTTCTGCTGGGAGCTTTTTGTGTACAGTCAACAGTCAACATCAGCATATTCTATTCAAGTGCAAGAGCCTATTTTGTGGTCTCCAGGAGGCTGCCAGCCAGTCTGCCTTCTATCAATCAAGAGGTCATGTGAGATTCTGACTCCTGGTGTGAATCTCTGGAGGTGAGAGGTTTCCCAGCCTTTGGCCTGTTAATTAAATCAGATTGTCTTCTGGGAACAGCATGTGGTTAAGATTTTAATTAACTCCCAGCCTTTGATGTAAAGGCCTCTCCTGCAACTCCTGACATGCAGTTTCCCTGTCAGAGTTTAGACCGCTAGCGCCGCCCTCAGTCAAAAGCGGGTACTGCATGCATTTTTTTGGATCAGTCTTGAATTCAAGCATTTCAAACAAGAGATATTACATGGAAGTATATTGTCCAGGTTCAACAAATGGCATTGGTGTAGTTCTGCAGTAAAATAATTTTGTGCCCATAAATTAGCCATGTTTGACCTGAAGAAAACGAATTCCCAACAGTTATGGATTGCTTTTGGCAATCAGCATTGCCCCTTTTACAATGGTTTTAGGCTCTGTACCCTTCTGTGCTCACAACATAGGCAAAAATGGGTGGCACCTTGGGTGACCATCTTGGTGTGCGCACAAACTACGTGGTTCTCCTGGATTCTGGCGCACATGTGGGCTTTTTGGCCATCTTGGATTTTCTAAGCCCACAGCACCAAATGTTGCAGCATGATAGCTCAAACGTGGGTCAGGACACCCAACATGTACTACTAGGTCAGACATACAATATGCCAAGGATGCACAAAATATGCGTGCACCTACGTCCCTCGCATGCACACACACCCCTAGGGCAAGATGGTGAGTATGGGCTGTGTTTCAGTGCTTCCTGTCGTACGACCTACTGGAGGGTTTCTAACCAAACAAGTGTGGAAGACTGCCCGGCCAGAGGATGTAATGCCTGGGATTGTTTAGCTCATGCAGTTTGGGTATCTGCCCATAGTGTCTGTATGGAAACAGAATCTAACCAATGCATTGTTTGTGCCAGAGACTTGGGAGGCAATATAATGTAGCTCCTGGGTGGGTTAGGCTACTCTCACACCAACTGGACATTGGGCCCCCCCAATAAAACCTCTGGCCCACCTAGATTATACATTCTGGAGCCGGGCCTGAATGCTTTATAACAGTAAATTGATAACAGTGATATCTGTTAGTATCTGACAGTAACTGATGAACCATGTCGGAGCCAGTAATGGATTAGAGATAGATAAGTACCATTTAACAGTGACCGCACAAAGCAAGCGAATGCAGCATAGAGTAGCACAGGTGTACAGCTACAACGAGAGTGACGCTGTGACTACCTCCAGCAGAGAGGAGGAGCCGAGGACCCGCTTCGCACTCTCGCACTGCTTGTGCGACATCAGCATTGCACTTCAGTGTTCATAAGAGCCAGGCCCGGCGTTGACTATTGTTATCCTCATTAACCAAGCAAGAGCGCTCATACATTCTGAGCCGGAGAATCACCAGCAGGGTTTAGTATTACTCCGACTCATCAGGAAAATCCTCATGTTTCAAAGAAGCGCAAAGATATGCGTGAGAGGCACTTGACCAGAGCTGACAGCTCTGACTACACCGCAGCCCAGAGCAATCAGGCACACGAGACATATGAAGAGGAAAGACAGGTGCTGGCCACAGGAAAACAAATAAAGCTTGGTACATCAAAGTACTAGACAAAGGAGATTATTCTCTTTTACCCTAGGACGTCAGTACCAACGCAGCAGTGGGCATGCACAAGACACCGTTAAGGTACCAGCCACACACTACTCCGGGATCTTGTCTGAAGAAGTGAAGCATAATGCTCGCCTGCTAGTCTTTAATAGAATCAATACTCCCTGTGCAATGAGCAGGGGGAATCTTCATTTTATACTACAGAAACTAGCAATGTTACACCATGCTCACTTAGCATGAGGTTATTGGGATAATTAATTAAAACACATGCATACTAATCAAACATCCGTATGCACCAAAGTCAAACGGATGTTAAGGCACATGTAAATCTATCAGGAAGCACTTTAAACCAGTGTGGTTATTTACACTGTTTTAGGCCACTTAGATTAATAATATGGAAACCAGGATATCCTTAGAATAGCAATAGGAAAACACAGAGGCAGATTCAGGAAATAAGCAGCATGTAAAACACTGGCATGTTTGCTATTATGATTTAAATGATATGATGTCATGTGTCACATACACGTACTATCATCTGTATGCTATAAATGGTAAACAATACACAGACCCACGAGGCATTTGCACACGGGATGCCGCATATCGGCAGGGATGATTTCGGGCTGGACATCCCGATATATATATATATATATATATATATACATATGTACATACACAGATTTAAAAATTCAGGTAGGTTTAATGTTATCTCCTGGGGGCAACCAGACGTGGTCTCCCTCTCACTGTGCTTAGAGAGGCATCAGCTTCACCTCACTGATGATCCCCAACAAGGGTGAAACACGTGTATGGGGTTGCTGGTGGTACTCTCGTTCAGATTGGAATTGCCATTGTATTTCGGTGCTGGACTGCCCCTGGGCAGGACAAAGACTGATATGCAAATGGATATTTCCCATCTGTGAAAGGCACAGTGAGTAAAAGCAGTGGCTGCGAACTCTCAAGTGGTTAATAACCACTGAACAGGTTATCATGTCTGTTCTTGCGAGAGAGGGGCGCCCGCTACCTTTGTAAAATTATTTGTTAAGGAACCTGGGATTGGTAACCCTAGGTCTCCTGGGGGCAACCAGACGTGGTCTCCCTCTCACTGTGCTTAGAGAGGCATCAGCTTCACCTCACTGATGATCCCCAACAAGGGTGAAACACGTGTATGGGGTTGCTGGTGGTACTCTCGTTCAGATTGGAATTGCCATTGTATTTCGGTGCTGGACTGCCCCTGGGCAGGACAAAGACTGATATGCAAATGGATATTTCCCATCTGTGAAAGGCACAGTGAGTAAAAGCAGTGGCTGCGAACTCTCAAGTGGTTAATAACCACTGAACAGGTTATCATGTCTGTTCTTGCGAGAGAGGGGCGCCCGCTACCTTTGTAAAATTATTTGTTAAGGAACCTGGGATTGGTAACCCTAGGTCTCCTGGGGGCAACCAGACGTGGTCTCCCTCTCACTGTGCTTAGAGAGGCATCAGCTTCACCTCACTGATGATCCCCAACAAGGGTGAAACACGTGTATGGGGTTGCTGGTGGTACTCTCGTTCAGATTGGAATTGCCATTGTATTTCGGTGCTGGACTGCCCCTGGGCAGGACAAAGACTGATATGCAAATGGATATTTCCCATCTGTGAAAGGCACAGTGAGTAAAAGCAGTGGCTGCGAACTCTCAAGTGGTTAATAACCACTGAACAGGTTATCATGTCTGTTCTTGCGAGAGAGGGGCGCCCGCTACCTTTGTAAAATTATTTGTTAAGGAACCTGGGATTGGTAACCCTAGGTCTCCTGGGGGCAACCAGACGTGGTCTCCCTCTCACTGTGCTTAGAGAGGCATCAGCTTCACCTCACTGATGATCCCCAACAAGGGTGAAACACGTGTATGGGGTTGCTGGTGGTACTCTCGTTCAGATTGGAATTGCCATTGTATTTCGGTGCTGGACTGCCCCTGGGCAGGACAAAGACTGATATGCAAATGGATATTTCCCATCTGTGAAAGGCACAGTGAGTAAAAGCAGTGGCTGCGAACTCTCAAGTGGTTAATAACCACTGAACAGGTTATCATGTCTGTTCTTGCGAGAGAGGGGCGCCCGCTACCTTTGTAAAATTATAGGTTTAATGTTATGTAAGGTATCCTGAGCAAGTGCAATCCATATTTAAACTAGGATAAGCTGTTAGAATTAAAGCAATTTGAACTATATGATGAAACATGAAATTACAACGGGCATCGTATTTTAATGACAGTAATACTGACCACACACAACAGGATTACTTCAGGCCCCAACAACCATGTAATACCTCACCGGGAACAGCGGTGAATAAGCAGTATGGATCTTTCAAATTAGGCTCAGCAGTAGGAGTGAACAGTATATATTTTAACTAATGGCACTGTACTGAGTTGTCTTCTTCCTGTGAGCCCAGAGAGAGAGGATGCCGGTGCTTGGCATTGTAACGTGGATGTTACCATCTGATAAATATGACTCTAAGAACTGGATGTAATACTCTGGAACTTAATAAAGAAGTGACCTATTCATCTCATGATGTCAGAGTCATCTTACCTGAACCCAGATTTCTACATTAGCGACAAGGATGGTGGCTGTGATGGGGGGACAGCACAGAAGAAGGAAAAAGCACTGCCCCCCCAACCCAAAGAAGACACTCTCTCTCAGGTAAGGCGAGCGCTTTATGCAGTAGGCGCAGGAGGGCCCAGCGCAAAGGGCACAGGGGCAAGAGATAAGGAGCTGTGCCAGTGCCAGGGGCCGGAAGATCTGGCAGCTGTTGAGCAGGTCAAGGACACTGTGAGAGCCAAGAGAGTTGCAAAGGAACGTTGGCAGTGCTGAGGGCCCAAGGACTGTTAGGCAGAATCACATGAAGTACCCTTGGGGAACACTACATTCAATTAAGACTACAGGTATCAGTAAAATGTCACCTTTGGTACAAGCTTGTACTATACAGTTATGTGGTAGCAGTGGCTGAGCAGCCAGAGTTATCTCAAGAGTGGAGTGAGCAGTAGACCAAGTTACACAAAGGACCACCTAATACAGTGATTCAAATACATACAGATTCAAGGTTTCGTGGTAAAATAATATACATGGATTTACTCAGTCAGTTAGAAAACTTTACACTAGCATAAGTAGCTCAATATCACACACTAATAAACCACAAAAATCCACCCGGTAAGTAACTGAACAAGTTTAGCTAAAAAATGAAGTGTGAGCAAAATGGCACTTCAGGTACTTAATAAAGGAGGGAAAAGACAAGGTTATAAGAATAGGCAGCCCAAATACATTCATAGGCTGGGCAAAGGGTTTCAGTTAGATACAACTTAGCAATTCTTCTCAATAGGCCTTGCCAAAGTCAATGGCTCAGAGTCTTTTGTATAGGATATCACAGTTCTGTAAAGTAACGGTTAAGTCTTTGCCACAGATTTTTAAAGGATTTGGCTAGACGAAAAGTTTGACGAATGTTTAAGGAAGGACAAGCCTTCGGGTTTGAGAAAAGTTTCACGCATTTTCTCGATTGCCGAAAATATTTCCGCACCACGTTTGCACAGTACCTTGTCAATGAAGAAGAGCTGTAGTTGAGGCAGTTGTTCCTGGCAGATCCTGCAGACCTCACTGTTCCTGAGCTTCAGTCATGGGAACCAGAAGGAGGACATCGGGAGGATCCTGCACTGCCCAGGGAAGAGGGCAAAAGCTGTAGCAAGATGTCAGTTTAAGGTGTTTCTTTTCCCTCTGGCTAACCGGTTTTCAACAGCACTCTGATGAAAATCCGACCAGATGGAGACGGTGTCCAGGTGGCTTGTGAGTTGGTTAGTCCCACCAAACTCAAGGGAAGAAGTTAAACTTGAAGGGCTTCTCTTTCGTCGGAGTTTCAGGCAATTCGGACCTGCAGCAGAGCTTCACCGGTCATCCAGGAGTTGCAGCAGCCCTCTTCCTTCCTCTCCTCTTCAGTTCTTTTGTTCCAGTGGTCGACTCTGCTTTTCAAGTCCCAGAAGCCTGCTTTTAAACAGTTTTTCCCCCATTCATTCCAGCCTGGCTGTCACACACACAGCAAGGTGGCTGTCCTTGCCAGACAGCAAGACAGCCAATCACGCCAGAGTGCATTGAGGTCTCCTAGCAGACTAAGCACAGGGAGTTTCGGGCACCTCCCTCACATCCTGTCCACCCCAGACACCCTGGCGCCAAAGGAGGGCTTCAGTACTGAAGCCCACCAAAGGACAATGAACAAAGGGAACAAACATGGTTTGGCGCGCAGAGACAAACAGAAGAAGGACCTTTCCTAAAAGAAATGGTGAAAAAAGTCGACCGGAGTCTGTTTTTACAGACAGATCTTGGCCGTTATATTGAAAAACATGGCTGACCCGATTTTTAGCTAACGCGCTTTGCGTTGGGGAAAAATCATGGTAGTTTGATCTAAACCACTGCCACCAGTCATTTCAAGTAGGAAAGGGTAACATTTGACTGTGACATGCGTGTTTTGACTCAGGGGGAGCTAGGCAACCCCTCCAGCACTCTATAGTAAGATAGGGTGTGCTGGGTCAGTAAATTTAAAGAGAGTAGTAAAGTCAATTTAACTTTACATACTCTGGGAGACAGTATTCTGTCCCAGAGAAGGTATTTAAACCTTGGGGAGTCTGAAAGACACCCCTGGGCCACTGCACTGGAGGTGTTTTGTGACACACAGAAAAAGATGATGCCATGGAGTTTGTTTAAAACACCATAACCAAAGAACACAAAAGTAAAACACACATCAAAATACATGGGAGAGTGGGGAAAAAAATGCTCACACTCTTCCCAGGTAGAAAAATCAACTCCTAGAAATCCAGCAAAGTTGCTGGGGCTCTCAAGGGAAATAAGCACATTTTGAGAATTCTCCCTAACGAGGACTGTATTGAAGGGGTTTAGGAACCCAAAGCTGCGGCATGGAAGGGCTTGTAGCCCTTGGCAGCAGCAGTTGAAGGGGCTTGGAGCCTAAGCTGCGCCTTGGAAACTAGAAACTGGGAACCCATGCTATGCAGCTGAGGGTCTTGGAGCCCATGGCAGTAGCATTTGGGGAGGCGTGGAGCCTGAGCTGTGCCTAGGAGAATCTGAGAAGTTATCTGGAGGGGCTCAGAGCCCATATGCTGTGCAGAGGAGGGTCCTGGGGGCCATTATAGTGTCTGGAGGGGCACGGAGCCCACACCAGTGCTTTGCTGAGAAGGAGCATAGAGCCCAATGCAGCACTTGGAGGGGCATAGTGTCCACAGAACTGTGCAAAAACATTGAGCAAGTCTTACCTGGTGTCGTTTGGGGCAGGAGGAGCGTAGCAGAGGAGACTGTGTGCTGCAGGCTGGATGCACAGGCACTTTTGGTGGTGAAGAAGTTCTGGTTGCTGTGTTTGGAGCTCATGTGGGAGACGTTGGGGCCCTGCACAGGTTTTATGGGACTGCGGTGATGGTTGGAGCACAGAGCTCCACTTCCCTCCTGTTAGTGAAGGCAATTGATGAAGTCACCTGAGGGGCCTGGGGAAATGGTGATTGGGCGTTCTAAGATGTCACTTAGAGCTTTTGTAGCTGCAGTGAGGCAGAGAGCTGAGTGTCATTTCAGGCCCAGGGAGTTTAAAGGAAGGCACCTAAGATGTTGTTCAATGTGATCGCGTGGGGTTATTCCAAAACAGGAAGTGAAATCCGCATTGGCTGGTTCAGACGACGCGACTGTCAGCATGCATAAGGAAGTGAATCAAGCGTTTTCATTACACGCCGACAAAGGAGGAGGGCGAACATGGAGAGCAAGTTTTGTCAGCATAGAGCAAGTTTTGTCAGTGGCAGCATTGTGGGGCACAGCGTAGAAAAGTCTTGCCCCATGTCAGAAGAGGTGCTGGCCGCAATATGGAGAGTGACACTGCTGGTAATGGGCGATGCTGAAATCTATGACAGTGCTGGCAAAGCAATGCGAGTGGATGCTGTGGACAAAGCTCCAAGCTGCGTGGGCAGCTGATGGCTGGGTTATGACTGTGGTCAACAAAAAGAGATGGGGCAGTGTCCCCAAAGGTACTTGTGGTATAACAGATGCTGACGAGGAGCAGTGAACAAAGCAATTTGATTATTGGTGCCATGTTTGTATCAGTTCTGTCCAAGTATAGTTGTTTTGGATTTACGTGTCATGTGAGGCTTGTTAATGATATAGACATCTTTGAGTGTAGCTGAGTTGGGATGAATGAAGTGAGAGTGGATGTTGTAGCCTCTGTTAGGTGAATTTATGTTGTGACTTTATTAGGTATTTAGCAAAACGTTGATTTTAGTGTTATTGGCGTGTTTAACAATGTATTTTTCCCGCATATGGACTCTAAAGCTAAGTGTAGTTTGGACTAGTCAGAATTTCAAACAATGTTGTTGAAGAGTTAATTTATTAAGTTTCTGCAACATTAATCATTTTCTTTTGCAGGCGGGACATTTTAGATGATGGTGGGAAAGACTGTTGATGAAAGGGTATGACTAAACTAATGTTTTCGTTCACTGGTGGGACTTGTATTCATGCTTAGTAACATGGAAGTTACCATCTGATAAATATATGACTCTAAGAACTGGATGTAATACTCTGGAACTTAATAAAGAAGTTAACTTTATTACCTATGCACAAGGAAGTTCACAATTAAGTTCCACTTTGCTGCTTGGGAACGCTGCTTTTCGTGTGCTCTGTGTGTTTCCTGCTGTCAGCTGATTCTACTGACTTGCTACGGACTTTCCTGATTTAATCAGGTGATTGACTCTTTTCAGCAGCACACTGACTTTGCCTTTTGGCCTTGCTGCCTGATTGTTTTATCTTGTTTGATTGTAGTGTTTTCCTGCCACCTGCAACTTTTGTGAGTGACAGGATACTTTTGTCCCGCCCAGGAACCGGCGAACTTCAACGTGCATATAATCTGCACCCACACGCACAGCGTGCGCGCACGAAGAAGTTCATGATTAAGTTCCGCTTTGCGGCTTCGCCGCGACGCAGCAGCCATGGCTCTTTCTCTTTATAGTGTCTGGTGATTGGTTTTATTCAAGTAAAGTAAGCGCAAATTCTCCTGGGTGATTGTTGGTTACTGGTGTCTGAGGCTGGTATTTTGTTCATGGTTTTTATTCCCTACTCCTTAAAAACTAACATGCCTGATAACTCTCCCAACATTTTTTCAAACTCAGCTACCCCCTTTCACCTGGTCTCCTAGACTACCAGACACTCACGCTCCAGTTTCCCTTAGCACGACTATGCCCCAAAAAGCCAACCTTGAGCTGAAGTCGCACAAGCCACAGCTTGAGACGATTGGTGAGAGTTCTGAGGTGGTGTCCAATTCCACAGCTCAAGCTTCTTTGATACTCCGGCTCAACCTACTTGGTATCGGAATCGCAGCACAAGCACCATTGACTATATTTTTGTTGACCAGAGTTTGTTCAGAATGACCCAATTGTTGATAATCATTGACTACCCCTGCAGTGATCACAAGCTGCTAACCCTTTCTATTGCATGGCAAGCACCTAATACCAGAGTCACTACACTAAACTGTGGTTTGGGATTAACAGTGCAAGGTCTAAAATAAAATGGACGGATGCTAGAGTTATCGAGTTTGAGAAATTGTTAACGTCTAACCTGTCCAATGTGGGTGTACAGTACACTGAGATACTCACTCCCTTTGTCCACACAATCTCTATTCCAAGTAAGAATCACATAAAGCACTGTCACACTTATGATCAAGTGGTTAAAGAGAGAAAGACTGAGAAAGACTCAAACGAAATATTCTTGCATCAGACAATAGAGACCGCTGGCAATTACTAAAAAATGCCAAAACCCGCTTTAAGAACTGGGTAAAGAGTCATAAATCACTAATGTTTCAAAAAGATAGTGAAAGCATGGCTTGGCCAGGGCAATATCTAATAAGAACTCTGCTAAAATGTGGCATCTTCTTGGAAATTATGCTTGTAATAGAGATGCAGATGCCCAACTAAACTCGGTTAATGAACATCAGTGGGTCGAGTATTTCCAAGATCTTTATGCAGATCCCAAATTTGACCATAAATCATTTCTTCAAACGCGGCCAGCCTGATGGCATCTAGTTTTTACCATTGCGGACATAGAAGAAATTATCAAGAAAGCAAGCGGCTCAAGGGCCACAGGCCCCAATGGCATTTCAAACGCCATGCTTAAAGCTAATCGGGTCGAATGGGCACGCATCCTATATCGCATATTCCAAACACTTGTCAATTCTTGTACTATACCATCATCTTGGAAATCTTCGATCATCATTCCGATTTTCAAGAAAGGGGACAGATGCAAGCCCAAGAACTATCACCCAATTGCACTTTTAGATTCCCCTGGCAAGATCTTTTCTAAAATTATTCTATATGAATTTAACAAATGGACTCTTACAAATTTGTTATGAGATCTTTACCAGACTGGGTTCATTGCAGGGATGGGCATCCAGATTAATTTGTTAACATTAAATTCAATTAAAGCACATTGTCGGGATACAAAGCAAGCATTATTCTTAGCCTTCATTGACTTGCATTCAGCATTTGATTCCATCTCAAGAGTGCTCCTATTTGACAAATTGAAACGTGACCGCTGCCCTTCAACCCTATTTGAAATCATTCTTGCCTTTCACTCAGAGACCTCTATTTGTGTTCGTCTCTCACTGGATGGGGTCTTGTTATCACCTATACCAACAGCTCGTGGGTTAAAGCAAGGTTACCTCTTGGCTTCCTTGATTTTTAACTACTTCATTCATGACACAAAACAAATATTCCAAAATGTGACCTCTGATTCCCCAAAAATCAATAACCAGCAAGTAAAAAGCTTGATGTACGCAGACAACAATGTTCTCATGTCAAAAACCCAAATTGGTCTGCAAAAGCTTCTTACAGCTTTTAACAACTATATTGTGCATAACCAATTGAAAATTAATACTAATAAAACTGAAATAGTTTTGTTTTCCCCAAAAAGGAAAGTCAATTCATTTTTGTGGTCCATTAACCAAACAAACCTTACTGTTGTTCCACAATACACATATCTGGGCATGATACTTGAACTGGCTAATCATTCCAAAGCTCATCTGGAAAGAGTGGAGAAGAAAGTGGATAAGGCCATTTCGCAAACTAGACTAATCATGTACAAATACGGGAAATTTTCAATCAAACCAGCATTAACGTATTGGAATCAGAAAGCTGTTCCAGGCCTGTTATATGGCTTGGAACCCTTACCCACAACTACCAGTCTAAAATGTGATAAATGGGAAAGCAAATTCTGGAAAAATACATTAAGACTACCACCGTCTATTCTGGTTTGCTGGATCCGTTATGAGATGGGTCTAATATCACTGCAAGCCTTGTACAACTGGCGCATATGCACCCTCTTTAGGAAATGTTTAATAGCGTCTGAACACAATATCCTCTTAAGGGAGCTTACAATTCACATGTTTGCCACTACTCATACCTTCTTCATGTTGTGGCTTAACACTGCGTATGCCGTCTTGGGAAATGTGTGTGTTTCTATTGATACTCTAATCAAGAATCTGGATAAGGTAAAATCCCAAATTTACACCTATGATTGGATTAAAACATGTGAGCTATGTTTGTCTTATGTGGATGGGGACTCAACACGTTTTCCCCTAAAAAAATGCGAACTTTGCCTTTACATCTCATTAGAGCACCTTCTGTTAAAACTCGCTCCGCAATTTTGCGACTGTGATTTAATATCTGGCCGTCCAGAGCATTATTGCTGAAGCGAAGGTTAATCGCAGCCACAGAAAGTCACTGCCGCTTTTGCAACATTACTACTATCCTTGAAACTCTACAACATCTAATCACTCAATGTCCAGCATTAGCCCCTCAAAGATCAAAGCATTTTGGAAGACATTGTCGGTACCTTGGTAATTTAGAACCTGAGCAATGTTGGTCTGTGATACTGAACTCCTCATACATACCAATCCAGGTAGCAACTGTTGCTTCCTAGAAAGCTTGCATCTGGACAAAGAATCGGTTATTAATAAATAGCCGAACTTGCTCTCTTTCTCTCCCCTCTAGGGCTACATAAGTTGAGAGGCAAATTATAGTTGAGTATAGCTGTGGGTAAATGATGAGTTGCCAAATCTTTATTTCTGTTTAGCATGTTTTAATGTGCCTAAAATGTGAAGCCTATCACTGTTTTAAGTGACCTTGTATAGTTCAGAATTAATATTTAGTATCTTATTGTATAGACTGATGAAAAAATATTTTAATGAAATCTTCTTGTTTTATATGTTCTTTTTTCTTTCTTTGTTCTTTTTTTTGTAATGTTAAATTTTATCTGTGTGTAATGACAAACACTTTCTTTGAAAGGTTGATTTTTTTAACCAATTCAATAAAAAAAAAGAAGTTACCTTTTCATCTCATGATGTCAGAGTCGTCTTACCTGAACCCACATCTCTACAGGCACCTACTTATTCTTTAGAATGCAAATATGGAAGACTACTGGATATGCTACATATACTACTGTAACTAGTGGAATCATGGAATCATCATTGATGTACTAGGTTGAGCGCATTACAATTTATAAAACAAGTAAACACAGGAAAATAGAGACAGCACGATTTGAATTGACACATGCACACTGTGGGACTGGAATTATACTAACCAGTCAATGAATGAGCACGCGTTGTTACTTACAATTCACATCAAGCCATAATTTTCACTTGGAAGTCTGGGTGTCTAGCTGCTCTCAGAATCAAAGCACAGAAGTGTATTAGGCTAAATCAGTACATGATGGGATATTGACGTGACACTAGTTTGGAGATGTCACGTTGTGTTTTATTGTTACACCGTAACAGTACTTTGCGACCAATTGGTCTTTACTAACTTTACTAACATGTGATTAGAGATTACTGGTAACAAATCTATAACCCATGTTAAGCCTTGATGAGAATCAGAATGGTCGACACACATGGCAGCGGGGGCACTTTTGATCTATTCTTTATACATCATTTAATGATGATCTCAGTACAAGAATGACAATTGTTTTCTTCCCTATTATGTGCAAAGTACATGTGTTTTGCTTGACACCAAAGATGATCGTAGGATTATTGCATTCTTTGTGATCAAATTGCATATTAAATGCCAGAGGCCAGCTAGTACATACAGGAGTCCTTCACCTTCAGTGAGGTGCTAGAGTAGCAATGCAGCAGGCAGACAGCGACAGGTGGTCTTGCCCCAACAGCAGTTCTCCCCCAATTGTGCCCTGGGGATGGTTAGGGAGTAGAGCCTGCCTCTGCCCTGGAACATTCTATCTTCACCTTAATGGCCAAGGACTTTGGAAAGGTCTGCTCTCCCAATAGAGGGGTCCACATTAATTCTTCCTGATGTCCTTGAAGGTCCAAAACGTAATCAAAGAAGGACACAGAGACCTGTTCCTTATAAAGTCAAAAGGTCAACAGAGATGAAAAAAGCAAGTCTGCTTAAAGGGGTCCAACCCATCTTAAGGTAACAAGTGGCTGTTGCATTATGAAAACAAACCCAATGTTCTTTGCTGTGCAGAGAGTGTAGGATGCAAAGAGAAATGAAAATCCTACAGAAAACCATGAAGCAGAAATCGTACCTCGCTTCTATTATGCTCTGCCTAACTGCCTACCCCTGCCCCCTCCCTAAGTCGGCACTTCAAAGGCCTTTGGTATGCAACACCTTAATGGGTCTAATGGCTGGTCCTTTTGTTTAGAATGTGCCTTTTGAAACTCATTAACGGGGGGGGCTCATGCTGCAAGTTGCCCTGATGGAAATAAGTGTTCACCGATCTTACAAAGGATCAAAGAGAGTTGCAGTCTTCATGCTCATTGTCCTGCTGGCTGTGCAGAGATGGCAGTCTGACTAGAATACCCACAGCCCTTCCCTGGCTGGCTTTGGATCACAGTGTTGACATGTGAATGCTACAAAACTGGGGTGGATTTTTTATAATTATGGGAACTGCCAGGAACCATGCCAAAAACTAGGTATGGCTTACATTTCGAGATTGGCCTGTCAACTGGCGGTAGTTTATGATAAATAATTTGGTTTTAGAGGTGCAGATTTAAATGCATCCTCTGTACTGCAGTGACTTTGCTGTCACAACAGCTGGCAAACAGGGCACCTGTACTCTCTGAAGCTACTGTGAGCTGCAGATTAGGTGAATTATGCGGAGGAAAGCAGGGGTCACTATGCTTTTGGCATGGAGATTTCTGAAAGGGAGGGTCTGATTATCAGATCACCCTCTCTGTGATAAAAACCAAAAAAGCCTGGGTTCCTACACCCAAGCTGGAATTTATCAGCTGCAACCCTGAATCATATGGCTGGAATTTAGGGTCCAAGTAAAACCAAGGCAAGCTACCTAGCCTAACTTAAACATCTGTCAGATATTAGAGGATGCCCTCACGGTTTTCCATCATTTTCACTGGCTTAGGTCGGGAGCAGACACTTGGGGTTTCTACGTCCCACATCATCCTACTTCACTATATATTTTTAATTGGTGTGACAAGTCAGGTGTGATTTTGTAAGGTAGACTCTCTAGTCTCATTCCTTGTTCACGCCTATGATGTTAGTTAAGATGTACACAACCCCATTCATTGTTCTGTATCTCTTAGTGGTTTCTATGTAATTCTGTTAGTTGATGTCATCCATTAAATGGTAAGAAAATTAGCACAGGTGACACTTTTTGTATCTATCTTGCCAGTAGCTTATGAAAGTTCAACATTCCTACGTCTTCAGACAATCAGGCATTTTCTCCAGGTCAGCAAAATTATAAAATGTCACTTGGGGCCAAAAGATCATATCAGCAACACATGGGAAGAAGCTGTAGGAGAGGACCTATCAGAATAAAACTTGATTGATATCAGTAGAGAGGTTTCATCGTCCTCAAACACGTTCTACTTCTTGCTCCAATTGTATTACAATACACACGTGTGGTTGTCCCATATTACCACTTCTGTCTGAACCGTGTGATTGAGGAATAGCAGCAATAGACCTAGTTTCATACAAATATAGTGGTCATGCTGTGCAGTCCATAAGTGTTGGAAAGAAGCAGTTAGCTGTATACATGAGTTGACAGATGTACGTTGCCCTCTCTACTCTTTCAAAATCATCTTGGTGGGTAATCATAAGGGATGTTCTCGTATAAGAGCGTATTTTGGGCCCCATCACGAGGTGTGTGGTATACCAGTGGTAAATCTTCCAGAATACTGCCCAACGTAATTACTGTTACCGCCACTTGTTCCGGTAGTGGTGGCAGTGTAAGTCCCCATTTTATTAGCGTCCATTGGACTCAATGGGGCATTTTCAGCGCAATTACTGCTGCTGTAATTCCGTCACGACAATTGTGCTGAAAATGGCAGAAAAGTCAACAGATTTACTTCCAGCTCAGAGCTGAAGGTGAATCCTCCAACTTTCCACCCAACACATAGTTGGGCCGTGCGATAATGCAGTGGCAACGATATTACCACCATATTTGTACTGCAGCGCCCACCTCATGATGAGGCCCTTTATGCATAAAGGTTTTTCAGGTCAGTCTTTACTTTTTCTTATTCATTGCTCATTGTTCCTATGACAATATGTATCCTCTGTTTTGGCTCTCTCACTTTCCTCCATGTTTTTCTTAATAGTGGTTCCTTAAAACAATACAGATTTCAGGAGACTTTACAGGATGTACTTTCCAACAAACACCAACTGGTCACACTAGATCAATAGAATAGTATTCAACCCTGTTCGATTCCTGGAGCACAAAAGAGCATTTACAATATGCGTATGTCAAATATCTTCTGTATGGTTCCAGTAGTGTAACTCCCTAACAGTATTTACTCTCATTGTGTGACGTTTTCTAGAATAATTGCTTCCTCATGCAAACGCTTGTTTAAGTATGAGCAACCGAATACATCTCTGCTATTTCCTGAAATTAGACTTGCTCCTCATAAACACGGCAATGAAATAGAGGAATAAGACTGGAAGGAGCTGAGCTCCTGTAGAAGGTTGCAAAACTATGAGGTAACCTGCAATATCCTTTTTAGTGTGGGCTATTTGGTGTTGCTTGCACCACCTAAAAGCTTAAACTATTGCTTTAGAGTACAGATAGGGAGAAATGTCATAAGAGGAGGGACACATAGCTTGTTGGTGTTGTTTGGTGTGTCTGTTGACTGCCAATGGCCAAGTTAATCCCTATGGCTATTCACACCCAGTTCCCGCCCCTCCCCGCTCAAACCACCTCCTCCTGGGAACTCTTTCAGCTCCCTTTAATCAAGGATTTTTCACTAGAAGTGCCTGCTAGTGTTTTTCAAAACATTCTTCTGGGAGTTAATGACTTAATGGAGCTGTAAACTAACTACTGGTGTAATAGAAATGTCCTAACCAGGTCTGCCTTCAGTCACTCGATCTATAGGCACTATGCGTGTCCTTCACTGAAGTCCAGTTAAAAACAAGCATTGGTAAAGCAATGACAATTGTTTCTAATGTATATGTATTGGACATTTTCCAGGCACTGGTGTTAGATTCCCTTGCACTTGCACCATTTTGCACCCGATATAATTAATGGCCTGTTCATACCACTACAGCAGTGCCTGGCAAGTGTCTTTCCCATGTCTACAAAAAAAGGCCAAACTGCTGCACAGCCCAATGCTGGTTGGTGAGTGGTAGGGTGCATTTTATTCCTTATAACACACATTCGTGGTTGCATATTTGTCCTCTTCAATACTTTTTCATGCACATGCAAGATACCTTCCAGTTGATCATAAATAGAAGAAATGAGAATCTCTAATGGATGACAAAGGCCCACCAAAACACTTTTTGTAATTTCGACTAGACAGCCGACTGCTCTCCTCTATTAAACATCAGCAGTGCACTAAATACACACGCTAAAATAAATCTCTCCATATGTAACAATGCCATTGAATTGTTGAAGGCAGTTCAGAAGAAATACATCTTAATAGCATGTGTGCTTCTAATGCACTAGCAACAACCATGGCAGCAGTGCCAGACAATCATGTGGCCAGGAATGCATGTTGTATTAGTCAATCAAAGACCATGTCCCATGATGGCTGGACACAGCACATCTGACACTAACTGCCATTTTGTTTCTGCCCTCTCGCCAGCACCCAGCCCCTCACCTTCCGACTAGAATCGATTCCTGGCATCTGCTAGCTGCGGCCACAAGCACCATTTACCTGCTTTGTCTCGTCATCACACTCTGACATCTGAACACTCAGAGACCTCATCAGTCTCTGTCCACTGCCAGCAAAATAGAAAAGAGACCCACTGATGCTCCCTTTACTGTTTATCTGGGGGCCATCTGGTTTGTAGTTTCTTTTAGCCAATTTGTTGTGGACTGATTGCATGAAGAAAATGATACCTTTAAAAAAAAAGCCTGGCACCCCAGGCATTCAACCAGGATGCTAATAGCATGAATAGCAACGGGAGGCTGTACAGTACAGGCTCACCAGGCTGGACATGTCCCTGAGCGCTTGGATCGCTCTGGCCTTTCACCTCGGGTGAGCAGTCAGGAAGCAGCCATATAAGCCCTGACGGTGAACGGTAAATTGGCGAGTGGAATTCTGCTCTGTGTTGGCTCATGCAGTAGCATTGAGAAGTCACAATCACCTGCAATGAGTTATTGCCGCTGTTTAATGATGTAATTTTCTCATTGGAGGTGCTAAGGTGATGTGCGATTTCACAGGAAGAATATACCAACAACGTCATATAAAGGTATGTGTACAGCTATTACAGGCTTCCATGCAGTAATTCTTCTATGGCACGCGATTGTTAGGTTGAAAACCCTCTGCCCTGATGATGAAAGGTGATCAGTTATTTAGGCCTTGTTAATGCATAAACATTTTTTAAATGTAATTTCACTTTCAACAGGGGATAGTTAAGTCATATTTGATGTTATTTCCCATAAATATAAACAAAACATTTAAATAAATAATAACAACACAGCACTTTCACAAAAACCACATACTGGTATACTGGGCATGTTATTCATTCCTAAAATAGAAACAAGGGGAATATTTGTTTTATTGCAAAAGTGCTTTTAGTAGGATTATGTATTTGAATTACATATAGACAACACATTCAGATGACTATCGTAGCGTTAACATATGTCCTTACTTGTATTTCCTTTTTATTAAGACGTGCAATCACTTTTCCCGACTGGCTGCATGCTTTTATTGTGAATCGCTGTCCCCAGGTCTACTGTATGAGTACATAAATTAAATTGAAAGGGCACCTAACATGACCGCCGGCTCGCCTGATAAAAGAAGGAAAGCGAGCTGCTGCGGTAAAGCCGTCCCTCCATCAACATGATTTAGTAGGAATCAAATATGTGTGTCTAGCACAGTCAGGAAACACGAGTAGACAAATCGGTTTTATTTGAGTGTGTGATGTCAAGTAAGATCGGGAAGACTCTTTGAAGCTGGGAGCGGAATTTAGGTGAAATTCAAGCACACAAAGCACAGTAGCTAGGGAACCATCTTTTACAATCCCTTGACTGTGTTTAACTGAGGCTACACGTCTAGAAATGTAATACAATGTGGGCATTATTCTTATTGTGACATGGGCACGTGGATGTAGTGTAAAATATACCCAAAAAGTCGTGGTGTTTTAAATTCCTTTTGGTTCCACTTAAAATAAGACTCATGTAGGTAGGGCGGTACTGAATAGTAGATGTAAGTATTCGGCCGAATAGTTGGTCAAGTATTTGACTGTAGCTGAATATGTAGCTTAATAGTTGCATTTTTAATAGGTTGAGCATTAGGTATGTGTGATCAAGAGCTTTTAACATGTCTGCTGTATCAATGCTCTTCCCTTGGCTCCACATAATTTCCATAACGTTTTTTTATTTCCTAAAATAATCTGCCCACTTTAAATCTATGAATGCATTTTAACTAGAGGTTTTAGGTGTTTCCAAAGCCGCGAGGGTGTCTCCACGTGCCAGTGGATGATGGGCCCGTGAAGGCATGGGGACGATCGCCTAGTTACCCTTCCTTGGTCATCATTGCATTGCATTGCAGGCAACAGTCACAGAACCCTGTGTTTTGGACACCACCACCCCTTAATGCAGAGTCTAAAGTGCTCTGTACAGACCCTCCAGTTTATAGCGATTTTGCGATCCCGTACAATGCCGCAAAAACGGCCGTTTTGCGCAAAATGCTGCAAAAATTGCCGTTTTGTGCAAAAATGGCAGTTTTTGCAAAAACACCTGCAAAAACTACCATTAAAAAAAAAAAGAATACTCAGGGTGCCAGGTTCTCAAAAATGTTTAAAGCAAGAAAAGAAATGCGCTAACACATCTCATCACATGCACCCAAAAAAAGAGCAGCCCAATCCACAAGGGACACCTGAATGGGCACATTGTTATGCTAACCTGGTCTCTGCGGAGGCGATGGGGCACAGTTGCAGCCCTCCCAGGGGTGAGGTTGCCGGGTCCGACTTCGCCCTCTGTGCTTATGTGGTGACTGGTGGTAATAGGTGATGCTGCTTGGGACTGCTCCTGCCTGGAGAATAGGGGGCATGAGTATGCCAGCTTGTGTGCCTGATCCGCTTCCAGACCCCTTCTCCCAAACCGCGGTAGCCGTGTAATGCGCTGTCCCTGGAAAGCTCACCTGTTGATTAGTTTTGGCGAGCACTCTGTCCTGCTGCTTCTGGCAGGGGCGCTTGTATGATCTCGACCCATTTCCTTCACTGGTCCCTTGCACGTGGTAGTCCAGTCCTGCTGCGACTAAGCCACTGTACTTCAGGTAAGTGTTCCTGTTTGCCTTTGTCTTTCCTCGTCTGTTTTTGTTGTATTGTAAAGTTTGTTGTCTTGTATTGCTGTCCGTTCCACTTTTGATGTTTGCTCTTTTCCTTTCTTCCCTTGCAGGTGATCTTGCCATCCCCGCAGAAGCTGCGGAGCTCGAGGCGGCAGCCGGAGGGAATGAGGAACGAAGCTGCAGTGGTACAGTAGCTGGTAAGTTTTTAACTAGGGGGCACGCAGGGTTCAAGTGCGGCACGGCCCTAGGACGGATGTTCTAACCTTGTCTTTCTTCTTCTTCACAGGGTCCGAGTTAGTTGATGCGGAGTGCGGTACTGCGGCGTCGGGATCAAGATCACTGGATGTCAAGAGATGGGTCTTCAGATGAAGCGATGAAGCACCGGTTTCCTGAAGGTGAGTATGCAGGTGAACACCTGGTTTCAAAGGTAAGTAAACTGGTCCAAGCGGCGGTGAGCATCAAGTTTCATGCGAGTGCACAGTAATGCGACGCACCGGCCTTAAGGATGGAGTAGCTTATATAGCTGAGCTTCTGAAGCCACGCCCACCAAGTTCAGCCTGCCTGCCACACCCTGCCACACCCGAGTCAGCACATGAAGATGTTCTCTGAAATAAAGGCTTTCAGCTCCTAGAAAGTTCTTGTAAAATAAAAGCACTCCTGCCCTGAAATAAAGTGTTCCTGCTCACATATCTATATGAGCCTGGTGCCAAAGGTGCCAGGACTGAGTCCAGCTAGGGCCCCTGTGTTTATGGGTCCCAAAGGGACATAGGTGAGTCAAGTGACCCATTGCCCCCATCACTAGATGGTGTGGTTTTTGTGTTCTAGGGACTTTAGCCATGACACACATTTTATATGCGCGCCCATTCAGATGGCTTTTTTCACCTCCTTGAGCAAATCAGGGGGCGTTTCTGCAATTTTAAAATTGCATCCCAAACTTCCAAGCAAGATGCACTTTTAAATGTGCAGAAATTGTAGGCAAACTTACGCGCACAGGAGGTGGGGGTGCCACTGCATGACAAGGTCTTTCCTGACCCTGTCATGCATTTCTTTAAAGGTTTTAACTGCTGCTGTGTCGCTTGCATTTCTGTTCCTCCTACAGGATAGAAATGTGTTTTTTGGGTCACATTCTACAGTGGCAGGCCCCTGTAGGGCCTGACACTGTGAAAGGCACTGGGAGCTTGCAGAACACTGTCAGGAGAGCACTTCTATTCAAGGCACTACCCATTTTGACTGACAAAAATCGATCGAATGCTACAATTTGACCTATTTGGCCCAGTACAATCCGATCGATTTTTATAAATACTGAACATGGGGATCGGGGATTGCGGGGGTGTCACCCGCTCCCCATGTTCAGTATTTTTGGCCTTGGGGGTTGCAGAGGTGTCCCCTGCTTCCACAAAATTGGAGGTGGGGGACCGAAAAAAACCCTAAAAACTAAAAAGGGACCATGCGGTGTCAGATCCGACCCGCGTTAGAGGGACAGATCTGACACTGCAGGTTTGCAGGGGAAGCGGCATCGACCAAGCAGTTAAGTAGGGTAGGGGGGGAATGGTGGTGAAAGGTACATTTTCTGTTGTCTGGCTGAAATGCAAATCAATTTGCGGCCAAACTGACAATGGTCTATTCTGCCGCAAATAATTACACTTCAGTCCAACAACCCAGAACCCTATTCAAGGCAGCTGGCCAGCACACAATTTGCATTACAACTCAGCCCCGTGGAAATGCGCAGGTTACCTTTTAGAATAAGGTGACCTGCTCATTTCCAAAAATGGGTTGTCTAAAAATAGCATATCCTCAGATCTATTTTTAAATGCCCAGTTTTTTGAGGATCTGGGTCAAAATCTACATTTAAAAAAATAATAAAAAAATTGTCACACTATGAGAGGGAAAGGAGAGGGAAAGGAGAGAGAGCGAGAGTGATGGGTGAGATGTGATGTGATAGGCAAGAAAGCAGAGGGAGAGCAGTGAGCTGCAGATTGTGAAAAAAGATGTGTGAAGAGTGCGATAGAATAGCCGATAGGATGCAAGATGTAGAAGCAGCACAATATTGTGGGAGGAATTGTAGAGTGTAAGGTGTGAGTTGAGGGTATGATTTGGAGTGTGGCAGGAGCTGGGAAGTGCAAATTGTGACTTGACAGTGTGACATAGCACGTAAGTGTTTGTATGACAGAGGGAGAGCTTCAGGAATGCAAGTTGTGATGGGGAGTTGGTGAGATGTGTGTTGGTGAGAGAGGTGTGTGGGTGTTTGGAGGATTGGAGAGCATAGAAGGGGAATATTTTCAGCATTACAACTGATAATGATCAATTTAGTTAATACCATTAAACCAAAAATATAGCCAAAACAAAAACCTTTCTGCCAAGCCAGAGACATATGTTGTAAAAATGAATACAAAAGATACATCATAATGACACCCTGGCTCTCTTGTAGCCTTGCACTCTGCCTCTTTCATGCAATGTAGCAATCTTACACCCTCCAGGTAGTACAAAATGTCCCGCAAAAATGCTGCAATAAATACAGGTTTGTGCTGCAATATTTGCCATTTCATGCCGCAAAATCCTGAAAGGTCTGTCTGTAGGAGAAAAAAAAAGTCCCAATTAGTGAAAAGAAATGCTTAATTTCAACCAAAGTCAATTTATTAAAATGTTGCTAGCAGTATTTGTTCTAATGGTATTACAGTTCAACCCGTAGTGTCAGAAGAAATTATAAATTATTCCCAGTAGGATGCTCCAGGAGCTCAGTGGACTATGCCTGAAACAGTGCTACAAAATTGTCTCCAAATGGGGGTTTCTGCACGTATGAGCTCTGCAGAAGTGCACTTGAAACAATGTTGTTGTTTCAGGATTTCCAACTAATTGATCTACCGGCAGAGACCTTTTCTCACCAAAGAAACAAGTATGCAAATCCAATATTCTGTAGACAGAGAGTTTAAACACCAAACCAAGAGTTTTCTGAGCACTTGAAATGCTGATGGAATAGGAGAAGGAGGCCTGTGACCTGCACAGGCAGGCCTACAGCGAGTGCAACTGAAGACGGCAGAAAGGCCAGATGAAGGATTATACCTACACCCAGGGCAGACGTCAGGCCAGGTGCACCCTTCAGTAGCAGTCCACCCAACCTTTCCCATTTACTAGAGACAGATGTAGCCACTCAAACAGATCTCACCCCATGGAGAACATTATAAAAACAGATTTTCCTCTCAGTGAGTGTGCGTTGTTAGAGAAGATTGTGTGGCAGTTGAAGAGCACTGGAGAGAGATATGAGGACTGTTAATGCAGTGTTGGCGACAATGGGGGGATAAGTGCCAGGACAAGGTTATAACACAGAGAAGGAGGTGGTATCAACAGAAAAAGAGGTGGAAAAAAGCTGCAGAGGGGCGGGTAATAACATAGGTGGGGGAAGTAAAAGTAGAGGAGTTGACAGCAACACGGGAGGGGGTAGTAACAGAAGACGGGTTAGGGGTAACAGCAGAGAAGGATGTGGTAACAGCATAGAAGTAAGGGGGCTACCAGAACCATACAAAGCAGGACCGCCAATAATCTCTTTGCTGTGGCCCAAGAAAAGTGAAGGTTCTTACTCCCAAAGAGTTGTAACCTCTGCCTGGTACAGGCACTGCTGCAGAAATGCTTAGAGATAGAAGAATTACACTCAAGAGAATAAGCAAACTCTCAGAGATCGATTACCACGCATGTTGATTGGAACAGAGTCTCTCTCATTTGAGTGGGGGTTATGTGCAAACATTCTGAAGGAGATGCTGGGAATCCCACGACATAAAAAGCAGCCTAACTCCACAGTCTTATTCATTCTATATACACACACACGCGCACACACACAATGATTAATACATTTGAGCAAATGAACTAGTTACTGATAGTAACAACATCTTATCTCTCCTCTGACGATGCAACTTCAGGAGACTTGATGTTCACTAAAGTCCACAAATGGTACATGCTGCTTAGCAAGTCGTGTGCTTCTCCTATCTCTATAAAAAGATGCAGTCTTTGCAGGCAGCTACATTTGTGATGGGCAGCTGTGTTCTATTTGTGTGCCCTTCCAAACCCTGGATCGTCTCCACCACAACCAGACAAAAAGGATATCAATACATTCTGTGTCTTCACGAAGAAAAGACTCCTTCAGTGCGTTTACAGGCTATTGTCCTAGAAACGGTTTACAGCAGAGAAACAAATAGATTCTGTATGTTCATCAGGCAAAAAGGGGTTTAGTATTTTTAACATTTAAAGACCTGAAAAAAGTTCCTTACAAAAAAAAGTGGCAGTATGAATGTTGTTCAAACGAGAAAGGTTTTCAGAGTCATGTCTTACAAACGTCCAAGCAATTGATACACAAAGGCACAATTACAATCATAGCCTTACATTTGTTTAAAGCTTAAGCAGATGCAAAGCAAGATCACACATTATTGGCTAGGTAGATGCATACACAGTTAAGCAATCTGGGATTGAATTAAGTGCCTAAACATGCACGATTCAAGTTAATCCTGCAAAGGCCCAGTGTCATGAGTTCATGGTTTAATGCTCTGATACCTTTCTGTAGGTGAAGATTGTCATAACAGTGGTGACAGCAGAAGAAAAGGAGTGGGCAACTAAATAGGACGAGGTGGTGACAGCAAAGAAGGCATAAGTAACAACAGAGGAAGAGGCGCTAACAGCAGAGCACGATGGGGGTAATAGCAGAGGAGGAGGTGATTATATCAGTCCAGAAGAAGGGGGGCAACCCCTTAGCAAAGTACAACAGGAAGCCACAATGAGGCCGAGATGGCCACAGGCAGGCTGAGGAGATAGGAGTATAAACACAATCCTGGCAAGGGCAGCAGAGCAGGAATAGGAAGGATCTTTGGGAAGGAGTGGACTGGAACAGACCTGACCATAAACCAGGCGTCTGAAAGGGGGGATGGTAACTGCTGTCTCCAATGCAACCCGACACAGAAGATACAAATATCCCTTCAGCTGGTGAGGAAATGATACATCCTACCAGGGAACAAGGACTGGCAACAGGGTTAAGGAACCCCTAGGTTTGAGGTTTTGTGATCCCTGGGAACCACTGATGGGGGATACAGCATCACACTGCATGCTCAGCTGTGGGACAGGTTGTGGTTAGTGCCAGCACACATGCATGAGGAGCACTAAAGACTGCAGGAAGTTGTGGGATAAACTGAAACTGCATGTGTGCAGCATTATGTCTGAACAGTGGCAAGAATGAATGGCAACAGGTGAGGCACGGCCCCTGATCCACTCACGTAGCCCTGGAAGATGAAGGCAGCCAGCCAGCGTGGTGAATGTAACAAGAGTGACAGAAGACAGGGATGCAGAGGTTGGCCCAGAAAAGTAAAGTGACTCCTTTGTGTCTGTGTGGTTGCAATGTGCCTCTGTAGGAATATGTAAATGCACCTATCTGTCATGGAAGCAGAATAACTTTTACTCGCTCATCTTGACCACTGTATAGATAGTGCATGGTTTGAGACCATTTGGCACGTGTGAAGGCATTTGTAATGCTGAATTTTTGTTCTAGCGTTGGTCATCACACATTGTGTGAATTTTTCACTTAGAATTACAGCTGAATGCGTTGTTAATCTGGTACTGCTGGTTTTATAAGGGCAAACACGTTAAAAAATGATGCTTAGCAGACTGTAGCTTGCAAATGGACACAGTTCAAATGTTTGCGTACTTACTGGCCGTTTTCTCTAAAATCCCTTTACATGAAGTCATCCTCTTTAATATTCGACTGTATTCATTTTTCTTGTAGAACACAAAGTATCCTTATAACGGCATAAAATAGCACTTTTTTTCAGAGATCGGTCATCATTGATTGCCCAAAAATCCCCATTGGATAGTGAATTTACTTACAGTTCAGCTGACCGCAACTCTTGTTCTCATGCTCCTCGTTTCATCGTATCTTCTCAAAGTGCAATTACAGTTTTCAGTGCAAAAGATAATCCATGTGCAAAGAATCAACAGCAAAACTGAATTGAAACGTGTTGTAGCTGCACAGCCATGGCGCCTGATTTACAAAAGCGTGTTACAATGGCACAATCCCATTGGAAAACGTTTTGTAAATCAGGCCCCTGACTTGGAATCTCATTTTATTTTTGGAGTCTCATTTTCTTTTTGGATTGGGCGGTGCATTTGGTCCCATATGTATATTCAGCATAAGGGATTGAAGAGAAGTCTATAACGTGTGTCCGGTCATTGCATTTCAGTTTTGCAAGCAGCAGAGAGCTTTGGGAGTGCCGAAAGAGTTAAAAGGCTAGCAAACTCGCGTAAAGCAGTGATTTGCAGTGTGGTGGAGCTGAGCAGAGAGGGAAACGAAACATTCAGGATAGAGCATGGCCAGAGCAGACAAAATACAACTTGGCTCTTGTGAGGGACACATAACAAGCTGTTTAAAAACAAAAAAAGGAGAAGAAACTTGTTACTTGTAGAAGCATAAGTCATTTAAGCTGAAGGAACATTTTAATGGTGATGTGCTTAACACATGGTCAAGCAGGCAGGTTCTTTGGGATGCGTTTCAATGAGTGGGCTGTTTCATATACAGTACAGAAGATGGCGTGTATTAATAGATATTATAATAAGGAGACAGGAATAAAGAAAATGCTAGTTCATTTGGCTTTTGATTGGAATCCGGGCTCTCTCTGTGGTTGGCATCTGGAGCTCTCGCCAGTAGCACACGGGCCAGGAGCCTGGGGAGCTCTCGCCAGTAGCACACGGGCCAGGAGCCTGGCAGCTCTCGCCAGTAGCACACGGGCCAGGAGCCTGGCAGCTCGCGCCAGTAGCACACGGGCCAGGAGCCTGGCAGCTCTCGCCAGTATCACACGGGCCAGGAGCCTGGGGAGCTCTCGCCAGTAGCACACGGGCCAGGAGCCTGGCAGCTCTCGCCAGTAGCACACGGGCCAGGAGCCTGGCAGCTCTCGCCAGGCTGCTACGGTATAGGGCAGTGGATTGGGGTGACTGCTCGCCCTCCCTTTTGACCTGATTTAAGGAGGGCCTGCCACCATACACTCAGGGACATCCTGGGTGTCACACCCACAGCATGCCGCCTACTCCCCACATTCATAAGATATCAATTTTTGATGCATTTTAATTTGGCGAGCGAAGAGTCATTTTGATGAGCTCAAATGAATGCTTCCTTGTTATCTGTGAAACTCCATCACATAACCATGGGGTTCCGCTTCCAAATGATAAGGATACATGAAGACATCTCTTCAAAGGCAAGTGATACATTAGAAGTGGCCTTGTTCGCCTCTCTTGATGAGTGTGAAAAAGTGGGTTACTTCAGTCTCCTTTTTTTTCTTGTTGCTAAAAGTTAGTCGAAAAGTGGACGGATTCTGACAAAAGTGAAGAACTTGGTTGCTTCCTCATTTCTCCTTTCTTCCCACCGTCTTCACTTGACTGGAAAAAACACGATTCACATTTCAATTGTAAAAGGCATTCGTGTGTAAACTCTGAGAAATGTTTTTGTTTTATACCAATTGAATTGGGCTGAAAAGTTGTTGTGATCAATTAGTGGGCAGCACTTCCGTGATTCAGGGCCTCACTCACAGAAGCATTTTATAATCCCACTGGAAAACGCTGCCGAGTCCAATTACACAATATATCCATAGGTTCATATTAAACGGCGTTTTTGTGTGCGTGAACAAGTAAAATAAATATTGTTTCAACAAAGTTTGTTCTGAAATGAGTACAGAGTAACTGGTAAATCAGAAATGCAAACACGTATGCAACGTGTGTGCTTCCTTTCAAGGTAGTTCTCAGTGTTCGGTCCAAAATCCCTTTTATCTTTATTTGAGGTCCTACCCAAATCAGCAAAGGTTATGTTTGCCTGTAGGTGCTTGGCAGCTAAACGCCTGGGTTCAGAGAGGTTTTAAACAAACATGTTGTGGTTGCTTTGTTCGTTTTGTGGCTTTCCGTTCTAAAGGGAGCATGAAACATGGCTTAGGCCATTGTAAATGAACAAAGCAATTACACAGAATCCAGGTTCTTTGTATTTATGACGTTTTTATCTCAGAAAGTTGAGAATAATGACATTCGAAGTTAGCCAGGAAGGCTAAGGTGATTTATTTTGCACGGGCAGTATTTTATACAGCAGTTCCATGTTCACTGTATTGTCAACAAATGACAATGATTCTGAGAAAGAATAGCTTGTCATACTCACCAGACAAATATTGTTTGTTTGGAAACGTGTTATTCAATCCAGGAATGAGGTAGTGCAGACAAGCGTGGCTTGCAAAATCGCGGCAGATAAAAGAGAAAGTTACATGTTTAGAACAGAAAGTGTCTTTGATAAAACACCACGCCCCAGCCGATGATACTAAACCTGTGACCGAGGAGGCAGGCAATTAAATTCATTTGGATCAATTAAAGATGGTACGCATTCCTGAACCATGAAGCATGCTCCCCTAGACAAGAGCAACACTGAGAACAGGAAGGAGCAGAGAGCAGGCAGCTGCAGGAATACTTTATTCAGCTCACACAGGAAAAACAGAGATTGAATAATTCCCACAATGAGAGGGACAAACGAATGGAGAAAGGGGCACAGGGCTTGAGTACACAGAACAAACAACTAGCAATGCAGCTGGAAGAAACTACAAATAATGTTCTCAGCTCTGCTGGAATGCGTTCGGAATCTCCTGATTAATGTGCACAATATAAGACACAGATCGCTGAACTGCAGGCTCCTGCTGCAAGGATGACTAAACAGTGTGAGATGGGAAGTTTGTTTGTAAACCTAGACAGAGAGCTTACGAAACAACAAAGCCTGGACCAAAACAGCCCTTATTTCATGTCCTGCCTGTGTCTCCTCCTCTTTTTTTGCTGCTCTTCCAAGCAGATAAGTCACCCTCTTTAGTGCTCCTGTATGTATATGGAAACAAAGCAGTAATGCAGGGTTTATAGTAGATCAGTGTGTTAGAGTGCAGAGTGTGGATGTAACATAATAGACAAGGGATTTGTAGTAGGGGAGTAATGCGTCCTCATTGTATCGAGCGTCTTCGCTGTGCTCTGAAGTTCCTTGAGTTGCCTATTGTGGGTGGCGATCACCAGGTTTAATATTCTGAGTAAAGGTATTACGGGCGGCGACAGCTGCTTATTCCTTAACACATCGTTTGTTCACGGCAGCCCCAGTGAGGTCATAATTTCATGGAGTACATGAATTACGGGTGGCGGAAGCCACATATTTCTTAACACATTGTGGATACGCAGCAGCCCCCCCACCCCCGTGGGAGAGCACAGGGACCACAAGTCAACTCGCTCACTTCAGGTGACCGGTGCGCACCCTGGGGCTCAAGTGCACTTTGCGTAGTTGCTTTCTGACTGGAAGAAGAGTTCAAGGAAAGGACCTAGTGGAAGCGCAGGGTACATGGCGCGCCACAAGGGTAGGCGCAGACGCATTACACTCTCCGAACACAGAGAAGTTAGGAGTTTTTCAACCGTTGCCAGCCATTTGTAGCCACTGTTCCACAAGGATAATGCACACACTGCGCGAGTTGGAGCTCTTATCTCTCCTACAACAGCCTGCGGCACTCAGGCACTGTAGGCACACGTTCAAATGGCAAAGAATTTACACAAAAAAAAAATGATTTGTGTAATTGCTGCCCTTTTCCAGGAAAAGAATATATACTGGATCCAGAGAGCACCAGACTAGAATACAGTGACTGGAAAGAGACAGGGACCTGTCCTTAAGCTTTAAGAGAGTCCTAGGGGACTCACTGCCTGTAGCTGTTTCACAGGGAGTGCAAACTATCCAGAAACACCTTACGGTCCTGGAATTCCTCATTGCTGCAACTGAGATAACCCCTAAGAAAAGGAAGAGAGAGCTCAGCCCTGGCGAGGGCACCTCACATGACTGACCCAAGAAACAGGTTGTGCATAAGGGGGAGGACAAGACTCAGAAGAGCCCCCACTCTTCTACCCCCCCGGATCAGAAAGTAGGGGACCAAATGATGCCCCACGAAGTGGCCGACCCAGTCGGCAAATTGAAGAGTGCCTTTCTAGGTAGAACGGTGGTGCCAAACCTTTTACCCCCTACCCAAGGGGTGATACACACAGGAGCAGCCAAAGATGGCAGTGAGATCTCCGGCGAGGGGGAGTAGGATGGAGATGATGCCCTGATTGATAACGACAATGTCAACAGTAGCAGCAAGGGTGGTGACCCCAAGAGTACACAATTGGCCTTACTGAATCCAGAAGTAGGAGACGATATGGGTGATATGTTCGATCCCTAGGGCATTAAACACCCAAAATCCACTGAATGGTCGCCATACCAGAGAGAGGATGAGGGTGGAATGCTCCAGGCCACAGCTCCCGGGTAAGGTTATGGAGACACCGGAACTAGACGCCAGGATGGTCACCTCCGTCACCAAGGCTATGAAGGACATAAGACAAGGTGTCAACTGGGCCTGCAAGGGTTGCCAAGATAAAGTCCTGGATATGGCAGGGCCCCTGGCTAAAATAATGGATTTAGCAGAAAGATCCAGGGATACTGGCGACTCCGTAGATGCAACCACCCTATCCAGTTGGGCACAGAGAGCAGTATGCTTTCTAGGTGACGCCAGCTGTGTGTTATCCTCAGAGAGGTGGTGCAGTCTCTTGCTCAAGATAGATAGTAAGGTGGGGGACTTCGCCAACTCAGAGGTGAGGGAATCAGCCCAAGGTGTTCTCTTCGGGGAGGTCTTTGCAAAAGAGATGTCCCAGTTTGTTGGGACTTACACAGCACTGGAGAAATCCCAGACATCAATCCACAAGACATTTACCGGGCGGGTTTCCACTGGAACCGGCCATCACAGGCCGTTCCAACACAATGAGGAGGCCTCAAGGTCCCAGAGCCCAATACTGGGAGAGTAGGCAGCAGGATGCCTTTTTCCCCTCCTGGGAAAGTGTTTCCTGGGGTTGTAGAGATTGTGGAGGATACAGACAGCAATGTGCAGCCGGCGGTACGTGTGCGATGCAGGGGTTACCCCAGGGTTGGGGGACGAACCTTATTGTGTATAGACAAATGGCACAAGCTATCAAGTAATGCTTGGGTTTTACAGAGAGTAGCAGGTTTCAGACTGGAGTCTGTGGGCTTACCACAGCAGGCACGCACTCTGACGCAGCTCAGGATGACAAAGGAAGAGGAAGGTCTCCTCGTGGCAAACCTGTTAGAGAAGGGAGCTATAGAACTGTGACCTTCCAAGCTAGTGAGATTTTACAGCAACAGGTTCCTAGTGCACAGGAAGGGAAAGTCGAGGCCTGTAATCAACCTCAAAGAGTTGAACAATTGGTTAGTTTAAAGGCACTTCAAGATGGAGGGTCGTCACCTCCATTGGGACATTCTTTGCAAAGGGGATTGGCTAGCAAGGTTACCTTTGAAGGGCACCTACCTGACAATTCTAGTGACACAGGAGCACAGGCTGATCCTGAGGTTTTTCTGGAGAGGAAATAGTTGGCAGATCACATGTCTGCCGTTCTGTCTAGCCTCACCTCCCTGTGCATTCACAAAGATGATGATACTGGTGGCGGAGACAGAGGGATCAGGATCATTATTTACCTGGACGATATCCTGATTCTAGCATAACTAGCAAGTCAGATGCACTAGACAAGTGCCCTTCTGTAGGATTTCTATTCATTTGAGAGAAGTCAGAGCTAGTCCAAGACAGCGGATGGAGTTCCTGGGGTTTGTGGTAGACACCAGGAGAGCCATGTTGCAATTGCATCAACAGAAGATGAAGGCGATAAAGAAAGAACTGAGGTTTGCAGTTCAGAAGACACATGTTTTGCTTCGGAGTCTAGCGAGGATAGTAGGGATGTTAGCGGCCTCGATCCAAGTGATATTCCAAGGTCCCCTACACTACAGTGGAAAGGATCAGACAGCTGCAGGGAATTGTGAGATATCATCAGGTAATACAGTTAGACAAAGTGGAGCTACACTGGTGGTGGAAAAATATGGAAGCCTGATATAATCAGACGCAAGCAGGTCCGGTTGAAATATTAAAAGAATATCAAGGCTTAATACCACATAATAGAAATACGCCAGTCATGAGTATTAAGGTACAAGTACACTTTATTTTAGCAGAACAGCTGTCTGGATCTCAACCCCCCAGCAATGTGTGCAAGCAGACACCATGAGATGAGAGATTGATGGACATTTAACAAACATGAGTATTTATACATTTTTCTCACAACCCTGGACACATTGTCCAGTCCCTCTCCGTGTAACACATTTACCTGGGGTACATAGCCTTTCCACATAACTAATACATGTTAAAACATTTTTGAATAGCTGAATAGCTGGTTGTTGTCTGTTAGACACTTCATATGTTTTTCAAACATTGGACACAAAGGTAACAGTCCTTATTTCATTTACTTATATTTGTCTTAAGTTTAAAGTCAGCTTAGTTTCAAGGAGTGAAAACCTTCTGGCAATCCATGTTCCATGGTAAAGGCAAAGAATTGTCCTACTTTGTCAGTGCCAACTTAGGTTTTATCATCAAAGAATACTGTGGGATCCACTGTCTACAATATGAGGCCATGACTATTCAAGCTCTGACCTCTTTCTATTTATTTGGAACAGACATATCAGAGTTGGTTTGTATCTGTTCAGGTGTCAGTCTTCTTCCCTCCTTCGACAGGAGAAAGCCCAAATAGGCAACCTCCTATCGACAATACTGAAACTTCTTCAATGAAGCCTTATGCCCATGCTCTGCTAAATGAATAAGCAGCAACACAGTGCCCTCTTTGCAAACAACTTCAGAATCAGTAGCTAGAATTAGATCATCAACAAATTGCAACAATGTGCAAGTGTAAGGTAACGCAAGCGTTTCAAGCTGTTCTTTCAATGCTCTACTGTGGATGCTTGGACTCGACACACGAGTGAATGTGAATGAGTGTCCGCCTAGGGTGAACGCGAAGAAATATCTGATATCAATATGCACAGGGATACTATAGAAAACATTTTTCAAATCCACAAAACTAAAATGTGTAGCCGGGGCTGGAATCATAGTCAGAATTGTGGTAACATCAGTCACAATTCGAAACTGGGGAGCAACAATCTTATTAATTGCGCGCTAATCAATAATAAAATGAAAAGGAATCGCATTATCCCCTCTCTTGTAAAATGGTAAAATCAGACTATTACACGCACTCCCTGCAATTTCCTCAATTACACTTCGGTGTAAGAATCAGAAATAATACTCTTCAAAGCCTGTTCACCTTCATCCGAAATCTTATACTGCAGAATACGCGGCAATTTAACTCCTGGTTTCAACACAATTTTAACGGGTTCAGTTTGTAAAATTCCAATGTCATTATCACTAACTGCCCATAAACATGTCCTTATTCAATTCAATTGGTAAAGGCATTCACAAAAGTTGTGGAATGAAAGTCTGTTGGCGCGAAATCGTTGAGTACACTCCATCTGGAGAACAGTAAATCACAGCATTCAATTCCTTTAATAAATTAAATCCCAACAAAATGTTGCCGCAATTTGCCGTCAATAGAAATGGACAAGAATCAGTTAATGGTCCCAGTGAAATTGGTACGAGCAGAGAGACCACACTTACCACTGGCGTACCAGAGAACCCTACAGAAATGTTGTACTGCCCTGACAGTGGAAGATCTGGAACCCGTGAATGATCAATAGAACACTTCTGTGCTTCTGTATCTATCAAAAAGAGATGCTCTCTATTCCCCACCTTCTTTTCAACGTAGGGCCCTTTCTGATCGATGGAAATAAGTATCGGTTCCAGACCCTGCTTCGGGCTGTCCTAACGGAACAGTATATCGTCAGATCAAAAATCCTCAGAAAAATAGACATTCAAAGGATTATCAAAAATATTCCCACAAGTAACACTCTGTTGCTGATTATCTTGTGATGGTGTCTGTTGATTCTGTGCAGACTTACTTCTACCAGGACCCCCTATCCCATGACGGCCTCTGGATGGTCGACCTATGGCACCATATGGGTGGTTTCATATCTGCTGAAGGATAGGAAATTGTTCTCGCCAATGACCCTCCTATCTACAATATGCACACTGGTTCATATGTACAGGACCCAGTTGTGTGCCACCCTGTGGTGTAAATGGACCTCTGAACTGTGTGGTATGTTTTAACCCACTTCTGCTCTGCTATGCTGCAGCACTATGTTATGATGGTGCCAGAAACATCAAAATGGCCGCAAAACCCTTGTGCGGGCAAAAACCCCTGAAAATCGTGCTTTGCAATGCACAAAAAGATGGTTGCCCAATCTGCCACTCATGTTGTCAGTGGTGGAACAGAGATCTCACTCCTGAAATATGTCACTGGGCTCCACAACAAGTAAAAATGGAGTACAGAAGGAAAAAGCAGTGTTGCTAAATGAAAACCCAAAATCTTGCTTTAAATCCCTTGTTCTTTGTTGCTGAAACTGCAGAATGCCGGTACAGAACACCCTCAAACATTCAAAATTCTTGCTGGGTGCTACAATTCACTTAGTTTAAGAAATCATTGTGAACTTGCAAGGTCCTGAAAAGCTGAAAGCATAAAGGGATTTCCACAGCAAAAGTGGCCTCTCAACATCTCAAACATCTCTGTGCTGCAGAGGACTGCTGTGATGACAGCTGTCAAGAGCCTGCCTGATTAAACTTTAAACATGTATAAACTGAAATCAAATGTTTGCAATCTAAGATGCCTGTTATTGAGAGTAGCCATCTTGTAATTGTTTTGATCCTATGGTTTAAAATCTTGAATCAGAATTCTAGCTGCTAGAAATCACCAGTTTGTTTTAAGCTAAGGAAACAGAATTAACAATTAAATCAAGCCTGGCTAAAAGCTACCAAACCGGAATATCAGGTTTCTCCACAGAAGGACGGCCTTTCCTTCCAGCAGGAAATCACACCAATGCGATAATTATAGGGTTTGGAAAGAACCTAGTCTACAGAGGCAAAAGGGAACAATGAACAGCTGCTGCTAAGGAAATGCGAGGTGTGAGGACAGTCGTAAATGGCCTCTGCAAGGAGCAACCATGGGGGATGGCTCCTGGGCTTCCAGGGAGAGACCAAGGGGTGGAGCTAAAACAACAATTTGCTGCTTAACAAGGACAAAGAACACATTTTAAAAAGACGGATAACTTACTGTTTACAGTTGTGAAAAATATGAAAATAACAGATTTGTGAATGTAAATGTTGGCTGCACGTTTCAAGAGGCGGAAAAATCGTGTGACATGTTCTGGAGAGAAAGGTCAAGAAATGTGATTTTACACAAAATTTATTTCTGCTAGAAGTATGAAACTTTATACACTTATGCCCATGTTAAATGCGCATACTTGTAGACATTTGCTTATAAATTGGACACTGTGTTCCTGATGAAAAGGGCAAAATTCTGTGAAAAGCTAAGACAAGATTCCACAGCTACGGGGTTTTGAGGAATAGCTGCCATATACAATATGCAATCTGTATATGTGATTCTTATAGAGGTTACACATGTGTAAATATGTATGGTGCCAAAAGTAGATTTTGTGTTCAAGGGGCTAGGGGTGGATTCTCTGCCTCATAAAATCACACCATAAAGGTGACACACTGTTTCTCTCCTCCTATCAAGGCAGAGAGGAGACTCTGACCCAATCACCTGTCAAAAGGGGCGAGCTTAGGGGAAACCAGCCCACACACCCCCTTTATGACATTTGTTTATAGCATAAATAGAGAGAGCTCAGCACTCAAAAAGACAGACAGATTCACTCACTATCCTGATACTGGCGGAGCACCCTGCTGCTGAACTCTACATCTTCCTTGCTCCAGACTCTAGAAACTTGGCAAAGCAGAAACCCATCGCATAGCTGAACCATTTTCAGCTAGGCTTCAAATTCCAGAACCAGAACCCCACAAACCTAAGGGGAAGCATCAAAATACAACCAGGCTGTGCTGTACTGCTTGCCGGCTAAAAGAATTATCATCAGAACCAAGAAGGGCAGATCCAGTCCCATGCTGTGCCGTGTTGTGACCAGAGTGCTTTGGAGATCCAGTCCAGTCCGGTGCCGTGCTGTGACCAGAGTGCCTTGCTGATTGCAGATCCAATCCGATGTGCCCAGCTGTCTGTCCTGGAACCAGATCCAATTCCCTGACCAGAATCATGGCGGACCAGAATCCTGACGGTCCCGTTTAAAAACATATCTAGTGAGTATCTATAGATAGAACTGTGTCACTATCATATGTACCCTGCTTAGTTAATCCCTATCTTAAACCCATCGTATCTTGTATTCAGAATCTGTGTTGTTAGGAGTATTTTTTAATTGTCTGAACTCTCTATTCAAACCATCCTATCTTCCTCCTGTACTAGTATTGCTAAAACTATCTTTGTGCTGATATTTTCTCATCTGAAGAAGGCGAGTCCTTAGCAGGCAGTCATTCTGACCAAGTGGCTGTGTTCCTGTGGGGTATTCATTTTGTTCATAGTCATCCTCTAGTGTAAGCAACCCATTTGTCATTTTAAAAGCGCATTCCTGTTTCCCATTCTTGTGCCTATCTCAAAAAACGACTTCCACTGAAACGTCCATAACTCCCTCCGTTTTTGTGCTAGAAACAAAATTCAACTTCTGCTTGTAGCTAACGTCCACAGCTTTAAATCACATCCCAAATCCATACGGTTCTCCCGTTATTGCGATTATTGCACAGTGAAATGTTTGCCATGAATTGTCGTTTAGGGAAATTCTTACACTTGTAAAACAGCTTTTGATTGCTTCCGACTTGAATTTTAAGATTTCAAATTGTTTCTTGGTATTAAATCATTGCTTGTGTTTGGGTGCAACTATCCAAAGCGGCTCCCATAAGAACTTTTTTTCAATTTCAGCAATTGTGACCATATTTGGTGTTTCTGCCCAGTCCATTCTAAGATAACTTTAAAAGCCATTCTGACAGCTTGACTGTCAATTCCGTTTTTCTCTTGTGTTTGCTGGTGGAAAGTGGGATTCATATTCTGTTTGATTCTTCCATTCCTAAATACCTGCTCTCTCCTCCAATCTCTTTACATTGCCTATTGGGGGTTGAGGGGTGTGCCGGGGGAACCTTTAACCACAGTGTTATCTGATCTGAACACACCCACAAAAGTATTATTTGTGTGCTGAATTGTTTTACTCACTATTACTCCTTGTGTATTAAAGAGATTATTTAGTGTTATATCACCCCATTGGTGATTATTGTGTACCCATTAAAACATAGTGTGATTAAATTGTAAATACATAAATAAATATTTTACCTTTGCAAACCAGCCTTATTCCTGGTTCAGTGTGACCGGGGGGAGGGGGGGTTCCAGGAGAGGGGCGTGATATGAGTAGTATATCGTTCAGAATAAAGACGTTTTAGACAAGAATAAATAAGGATTTCAGTTGTGCATTACACGCTAGGCATTGACTTGGGTGTGTGCCGGATTGAAATCACTTACAGCTTGGGGGCTCGTCACGAGATCCTGAATTAGACATACCGGGGTACATACACCTTGTTGGGCTACCATACTGTGCTACACTGTAAAAACACCCTTCAATAGAAATACTCAAAGAAGATGGGCCTGTTTTGCAAAAATAAAATTACCGTGAGATAAGTCAGAAGGAAATTAATATTTCCGGAATGGTGACCCCAGTGGAAATCAATATGGCAAAAGAACATCCACTGCACAAGTTGTTTGTCAGGGGTGAATGGGTAGAGAAGGATGATAATGTCTAGCTGAAGGAAATCAAACAACAAATCACTGCATGGAACTAGATACATGGCAGGACCAGGGTCTGTTACACCAGGCACTTAGTGAATTGTATATGGCCCCAAAAGTAAAAGAAGAGCAATGTAAAATTGCCAAAATAGCGGATTACCTATACCTCCATTGAGTAATACAGGAAAAATATGCCGAAAACTTAGATCTGGCAAAGAGGCAAATACAATCCCTAGAGAAAACCCAAACTGATTTGGACTCTGCAGAGCAAAGGCTACAAAAGAGCCAAGAATCAGAGAGAGAAACCAGACAGTACCTGACAAAATGAAGCAAGAGAAGGTAGAGCAAGAAACCAAATTACTGACACTGCAAAAAGAGTGTCAGGAAAGATTGGACTCTCTACAACAGAGCAAACAAAAGCTGGAACAACAATTAACTTTGAGCAGAGTCTGTGCAGAACAGCTCCACGTTTTACAAGACCAGATAGACCAAGTAAAGGAGGAACATAATAAATTAATAGTGGAGAATCTCCACATTCAAACAGATTTTGATGAGGAGCGCCAGAAATTATGTGCCATTAGAAAACAAAGGGACGTCCTGGCTGCACAGAGGGTCACACTAATTCAGGAAAGGGACGCCATAGGCCAGGAAGTCAGCCATTTAAAAACCAAGGTGGGAGAAAATCACCTGGCCCTTCACGGACTGGGTGAACCCAGAATGGACTACGAAAAGCTGTTAGAGCATACCAGGAGGGTGGCAGATGCTCTGGCAAAGAATAATCAGGCCAATAAGGATCAGACTCAGGAGGTGAGTCTCCGGCAGCAAAAATTGGCCCAATACTCTCAAAGCAGACAGGAAGCACAGAGAGACAATGAGGCTCTCTGTGAAAAAAATAACATGCTCCATAGACAGATAGCCATGCAGGAACAACTAATTGAGACCGGTAAGGCCTTAATAGAAGAACAAAAGGAGCAGATTCTTGCATGCCATCAGGGAATAGGGGCTGAGAGAGATGAGGTCAGATGGGAGAGGGAAAACCCTGAGCATAACCTCAGGAACCCTACCCTCGCCAGAGACTTTAATCCCTTCAATTACATGGACTCTGCCATCCCCATGTCCACTGGCTCAGATGAACCAAGGGCCACAGGGATGGTAGACTTCAACCCAATGGTAAATATGGGGCTAATAGGTCAGCGTCTCCGAGAAAAGGATGGGCGGGCATCTCTGTACAGGTTCCCAAGTGCTAGGTACATCGTCTCTGATTAGGGTGACTCCAGTGAGGGGAGATCCTCAGAAATATAACTTACCAAGAGATCAAGAAGTGAAATTTGGTGGGGAATTCCAAGAGACTAGGCCCACTAAGAGCATACTAAAAACCTCTTCCCAGCTAGGACAGTGGTGGGGGGTACTCAACCAATTCTGGGAGCAAGGAAGAGACAGAAGACTCTTCTGAGCACCACAGGTCCCTAGAGACTAGGCCCCCACAATATGCCAGCCATTCCAAGCTCGCAGAATCTGGGAGAGTCTAGAAGACCAGACAGGCACCTCTGGTAGCAGTGCCTCTGAGTCAGAGGATGAGTGGACTAGGGTGACCAGAACTAAAAAGGCCAACAAAGTTAAGAGGGCTTTACTCAAGGATCCCCTGAAACAAATAAAAGCTATTAGGAGCGTCATCACGCCCTAACACAAAAATGCCAAATATTTGGTTTGGAAGCACCTTGAATTATTTGAGCAGATGATGGAGACTTTATATCTGAAGGACAGACAAAGCTGTATTTAGTATGTAAAGTGGACGTTTTCTCCTGTATTCTCCAGCTTCTTTGCGGGGCTGGAGGATCAGAACCATACCAGATGGTCCACCTATAGGGTGGCCATCCTGAAAAAATATTCTATTCATAGGAACCCTCAAGAGGCTCACAAGGCAGCCTACAACTTACAATGTGGGGAAGACCAGGCCCCACAAGAATTTGTTCAGGAATTGAGACGCGCCTTTGCGCAGACCACTAGAAGGGTGCACACGGACAGTAAGAAATTTGTGAACACCTTCTTTCTCGCTCTCCTGAAATGCATTATGACCCAGCTAGTGAGGGACTTTCATGAGAAAAGATCACTAGACTGGGTCATTGAACAAGCAACGTGCATCTATGAAGTACAGAAGCCACTGGAAAGTAAAAATATTAGCAAAAGCACAAAACCAATCAACACCCCTGCTGCTGCTAAGGTGACAGAGGTGAAGGTTGCCCCCATTTTAGATCTGGAGATGGGGGGGCCTAAAAACCTTCCTGGGCAAAATCCGACCATCCCAAACCCAGAAGGCTCTCGGGCCAATCCTAAACAGGGAGCCAGGGAGGCAACCCCACACATGGGACCCCTTACTCCCCTGACTACATCAGCCCACGCTACAAGGGAAATAGACCAATCCTGGGCTATGTGTGAACTCCTCCAGCCCAAGGGGGGGGTCCAACCAGACACCTGGAAACCCAGGAAACTTCCCTCCTCACTTTCCCCAGGAGGGCAGTAATCCCCCAAATGCCGGTCCAAATTTCTTTTCCCGGTACCCGCCAAACTTCAACCTCCAAAACAACCCTTCTTTCTTTCCCCACTTTCCTGAGCCCAGAAAGCCCAATCAGGAGAGGGGAGGCCAAGGGTGGAGGGGTACCCAAACTATCCTAACCAGGGGTATTATGCGAGAAGGGATAGTTACCCTTCCTGGGATTAACCCAGGGTAGACCTGAGGACCCCGTACCAGCCAGAGCGGGTGTCCCAACTAGAGCGCCAGGTCCAGAAGATGACACAGGAACTGGGTCGCATGCTGAGGGCTCAACAGAACCCTCAGATGAGCATGACGGCTCAGAAATCCTCAAATCCAGGGTCTGGTGCTCCAGAACAATGACGGGGGAAGAACCCTGACAACCCACTGGTTCCCAGGGAGGAGGCACAAGGGGAAGGGGGGTATAATGCCTTAGAAGAGGCTTCCTTCCCCACTTGTGAAAAGCCCCTGGAAACCCAGGAACCGGAACCAACATCTCCTGCCCCCGAAAGTCTGCAACCCAAGGAACAGTCGTGGAGTAGGAGAAATAAAGAGCCTAAAAAGGCCCATTTTGAGGAGGTGGTGCAAATCTTCCAGTTTGAAGGAGAGGGGTCCTCAGATGATTTTGGGAAAAGGATCTTCTCCTTCAGGGATGGGGGAACTCCTCCCAAAGAAAAATGGGTCCCAAAGGATCCCAATCCAGACTGGGTAGATGTGGGGACCAAGTTAAAACCACCCATCATCAAACCCCAAAATTACCAGCACAAACATCCCCTTATTCAAACCCATTCTGGTGACTGCCTCCAAAAAGGGGGGAGCAGCCCAGAATCAGAACCAGGGGAACCCAAAACTTCCCCCGTATCTTGCTGTCACCTTTTTCTTACAGGTTCCCAAGATCCCGAACAGAATCCAGCCCAAATCACCTCTCTGTCGGTATCCAAAGCAAGGAAAGTAACCCACCATTTGGCCAAAAATGTGCATTATCTTTGCCCCCTCGAGGAGAAGGAGGGAAGATTTTATGCCCCAGTCCAAATACAGGGGCAATGTACAATGTTGGTAATGGACTGGATCCCAAACTACCCTTCTGTCAAAAAGGGCCTTTGATCAGCTGAATTCTGGAAGGGGGGAGAAATACCAAATTCCTCTCACCCCTCTTCCTGGACAACTTCAGAACTTCGATGGCAAGGAAATTCCTGTCGAGGGGACTGCGGAATTAGACATTAAAATTTGGCGACAAAAGGTGAAGTACCCAGTTTTAGTTGTGACTCCAGAGGGCACACCATGTTTACTAGGGAATGACATCCTGCGTAGATTGTCTCCCCTCATAGATTGTGTAAACAAGGTCCTCTGGACCCAGACTAACCGACCAATAAAATTGAAACATAGTGTCAACCATGTTAGCTTAAACGGCACATGCCACATGGTTGAACAAAACCTGACCAAATTGAATTCCACTTCCAGAATAATCAAATCCCAAACGTGACAGTAATTGCAGTAGGACAACAAACTGCTGATGGGGAGTCCTCTGTCATGATGCCTACCCCCGGGCATCCGGGTCAAGCCCATCAGCCCCGGGAGCAGGCATCCAGACATTTACAAAAACCCCAGCAGCCCCAGCTAGGGGCTGTCTGGGTTCAGTCCTGGCGCAGTAGGCACCAGGCTCATAATAAAAATCAGTCCTGGCGCCATAGGCGCCAGGCTCATAGACATTACTTACCTCATGCAGACCATGCTGCAAATAAATCCAAGCCAACATGTGGCCTGGATGGTACTATTTTACTACAGGGACTATTTTTTACTTGGGTGTGGTCCTAGGGAACTTCTTTCCTGGGACTACTTTGGAGGCTATTTAAACCACGCCCGAACAGCAGCACATGCTTCGTGTTATTCTGCATCCTGCAGCGTGACTCTCATCGTGCCTGTAGCCAGCATCCAGTCTTCTGCCACGCCCGCCTCGAATCCGGAGCTCCTAGAATAAAGAGGAAGAAAAGGACAAGGTTAGAAAACAAACTTATTTCAAATTCCTCACCTGATTCCGGATCCATTTCATCTCCCGACCTGGAAAGTACATCAGTCCTGCACGCGTCGCTTCGCCAGCTCCAGCACGGTGCCATACTCACCAGTTCTCACAGCATCTTTTGATCCGGCACTTTCTCCATCATTTCTTCGCCGTACTCTGGCACCTAGGGGCACAGGAATAACAAGGTGAGCCAAGGGAATCAACAAATACCTCTTACCACCATAGACTTACCTGATTTACCACCGGCGGTATTATTCTCCATATCTTCATATGCCGCATCTATAAAGAGGGAGAAAAACAACACGTTAACGCATGCAATAGTTACCGGACAGCGTTGGGTAACACAGACTCTTACCTGAACGCCAGCAGCAGCTACAAGACCTTCTTCTCACGAACTCAGTTGCAACTTAAGGAAGGAAGGGGACAAGAGTGAACATCGGGCACATTGAACTCTTTGAACTTGATACTTACCAATCCCGCCTGGGACTCCAGAGTCAATATTTACCAGAACTCTCCCAACGCCTTCAAACCAGTGAAGTAACTGGTATCTACGCGCCCCTGCAAGACACGCAGGATGGAGAGCTCATCTTTTACAAACATAAGGTGAGGTTACTAAGAGGATATCAGAGGTGATGAGTGGGGGAGAGCGAGAACAGTTGGGAGGCCATCACTAGAACCCACAGGTGGCTAATCCCTGTCTCCATTTGCAGGAAAATACTTCTTCGGGTCCAGCAGACAAGACTAGGCGGGCCAGTCCAGACAGTCATCTCTGCACTATGCATCACGTTGACAGAGACCACCGTTGTCCGGGTCCGATCGACGCCCCTGTGGGGTCCAGGTGAGCGTAACAGAACACAAAGCCTTTCTAAAAATACCCACACGGGTGTTATGGAAACCTCGGAAACCGACCAACTGGCCCAATTATTGGGGGAACCTAGGGCGGAAGTACATGCCGCTCACCAAGAGACTAATGCCCTCAGGAGAGAACTGATTGTCTCAAAGGAGCGCACAGATGATCTGGCTAGGCAACTACTGCAAAACCAAGCTGGGCAAAAGCCCCTACCCGGATATGGGGGAAAACCAACCCCCGTTTCATCAAGCAATCCTGTGCAAGTGGTTTTACCAGGAAATATTCCGTTAGCTCCACCCGAAGGCTTTGCTGGGGACCCCAAAAGATTTGCCGTGTTTATGAACCAATGCCGCTTGCACTTTTTATTCAGATCGGGAGCCTTTCCAAATGACCAAGCCAAAGTAGCCTTTGTATTGTCATATCTTAGTGGCAGCGCAGCGGATTGGTCCATTCCGTTAGTCAACCAGGATGATCCTCTTCTCCGGGATTTTCAGGGTTTTCAAAGGAGCATGGAAAAACTATTCGCCAGACACTCACAGGGTCAAGCCCTGGACAACGAACTTTTATCCTTACGACAGGGTAACCAGGATCTGCTAACATATATTGCAACCTTCAATAGGTTGGTGTTGGAAACCGGGTGGCCGGAGGAAAAACGAATTACATTGTTTCATCGTGGACTTCGGGGAGAACTCAAAGATGTCTTGGCTCAAGTTGTGAACCTACCTCAGGATTGCACAGAATTTATAGACTTAGTGGTCCAGCTAGACCACCGACTTCAGAACCGAAAGACTGATCGAGCTAAGTTTGAGAATCGGGTATTGGTTAAACCCAACGTTGCCCCCAAAGGAACAGATGCATCTGAACCTATACCGATTGGGGGGCTTAAAGGACCCTTAACTCAAAAGGAAAGAGAAAGAAGACGACAGATGCAGTTGTGTCTGTACTGTGGAACCTCAGGACATTTTCTACGGGATTGCCCTACAAAACCACCCAAGAAGGTGGTAGGAGTTGCTGATAAAAGCCACATAGAGCCTGATTCAGGAAATGACCACGCCCGACAAGCATAGAGGTCCGCTTGCCGAGCTTAAAGAAGGACACTCATAATCCTTGTATAGAATGGCGAGAGAAGAGAATAACCTTCCCGGATTGTGCACACACCTGTTACCCGGAGAAAACTCTGAACAAAGGCCTGGCTACAGTTGTTAACCCAATCATGCAGTTACCTCAGGAATACCAAGAATTTCAGGATGTTTTTCAAAATGAACAGGCCAATACATTACCTCCTCACAGATCATACGATTGTCAAATCGACCTCCTACCAGGTGCACAACCCCCATGCAGTAGAATCTACGCCCTCACGGAACCTGAAAATCTTCACCTACGGCAATACTTGGACCAATACCTTGCTAATGGCTTTATTCGTCCTTCCAAGTCTCCTGCATCCTCAGCTTTGTTCTTCGTGTCAAAAAAGGATGGTGACCTTAGAACGTGCATAGATTACCGCGCATTAAATCAGATTACAGTAAAAAACAGATACCCATTGCCTCTGATCCCCGAATTACTAGACCAAGTAAAGGATGCTTGTATCTACACTAAATCAGATCTCCAAGGGGCATATCATCTGGTACGTGTCAAGAAAGGCGACGAATGGAAGACTGCCTTTCGCACAAAGTACAGATTGTTCGAATATCAGGTGATGCCCTTCGGGTTGTGCAATGCACCAGCAGCCTTCCAGTATTTTATGAACGATGTCCTTCGTGAACTCATTGACGTCTGTGTCGTCGTATACATAGATGATATTCTAGTGTACTCCTCCTCAGAATCAGACCATGTTAAGCACGTGCGTGCAGTACTTGAGAAACTACGGCAGCACAAGTTATATGCAAAATTGGAAAAATGTGTTTTTCATGCTACAGAAGTTGAATTTCTTGGATTTATCCTGACTCCAAAGGGAGTGCGTATGGACTCTCGAAAGGTGGACGCAATTCTCAAGTGGCCATCACCCAGTTCAGTCAAAGGGGTACAAAGCATGCTCGGATTTGCTAATTTCTACCGCAGATTCATTCCGGACTTCTCCCATGTTGTACACCCCATCACAGCACTTTTGCAAAAAAACAAACACTTCTTGTGGACCGAAGAGGCTGATAAGGCCTTCCAAGACTGAAAGCGAAATTCACATCAGCACCTGTCTTAAAGCATCCACGCCCTGAGCTTCCATACATAGTAGAAACTGATGCATCCAGTTTAGCCATGGGAGCTGTCCTGTCCCAGAAGGATCCTGAAACTGGTCAACTTCACCCAGTAGCGTTTTGGTCCAGAAAGTTCTCAGCACTTGAGTTAAACTTTGCGATTACCGAAAAAGAGCTATTAGCTATCAAATCCGCCTTTAAGGCTTGGCGGCACTACCTTCTTGGTGCCAGGCATACCATTACCGTAATCACTGATCACCGGAACCTGCAGTATTTAAAAACAGCCAAAGCCCAATCATCGCCACAACTTCGATGGGCATTGTTCTTTGCCAGATTCGATTTTGTGATCACTTATCGACCAGGCCGCAAAAATGGCAAAGCAGATTACTTATCCCGAATAGGGATGGGAGAAGCATATGCAAACCCAGAACCGGTGCCAATAATTCCAGAGCAAAGAATTCTTGGCATAACTACTCAACAGACACTAGAAGATATTCATTCAAAAATCCAACAACTCTTCGATCCAGCAACCCTGCAGGATTGCGTAAAGAAAGGCCCGGACTACTCAGTCGTCAATGACCTACCTTACTATCAAGGATGACTATTTCTACCACACAAGGAAATACAAGAACTAGTCATCTCCAATTACCATGACACCCTGATGGAGGGGCACCCAGGTATCGCAAACACTGAAGCGAAAATTAAGAGACAGTTCTGGTGGCCCACTTGGCGAAAAGACATAAAGTCATTTGTGATGTCTTGTTGCATTTGCGCCCAAAACAAAAGCCAGAAGAAAAAACCCTCTGGCCTTTTACAACCTTTGGATATTCCACCTACACCATGGCACACCTTGTCTTTAGACTTTATTACAGATCTACCTCCATGTAATGGATTTAACACCATCCTACTTATTGTGGATCTTTTTTCCAAGATGGCCCACTTTACTCCTTTGAAAGGATTACCTTCCACTTCAAGTTTGGCCAAAGAGTTCCTCAAAATCATTGTTCGAATACACGGATTTCCTTCTGTATTGGTCTCTTACTGAGGCAGTCAATTCATTTCACAATTTTGGAAGAAATGTTGTCAATTGGCGCAAATTGACGTGAGGTTATCAACCAGTCACCATCCCCAGACCGATGGTCAGACGGAGAGGACCAACCAGACCCTTGAACAGTACCTACGTTGCATGCTGCACCAGACCGAAAGCAATTGGAAGGATATTTTATGGATTTCCGAATATGCATACAATAACTCAGTACATTCTGGAACCGGACAAAGCCCCTTCTATACCATATACGGACATCACCCTCGAACCTCAGAACTTGATTCGCCTCAGCACTTAGAAATGCCTGCAGTTAGTCATTTACACTCTACTATTACACAAGCCTTTAAGGAGGCAACAGAACATTTGAATCAAGTGAAAGAGAAATATAAGAAAAATGCTGATCAACATAGAAGCGATGCTCCACGATATCAGATTGGGGATCAAGTTTGGCTGGCTACAAGACACATACCTCTAAAAGGAACTCAGACTTTTAATCCTAGGTATTTGGGACCTTACACTATTATGGCCATTATCAACCCGGTGGCCGTCAAGTTGGAATTACCCTCTAATTTGCAGATCCATCCTCTCTTTCATGTTTCACTTCTGAAACCAGTTCAACCCGGGACAAGACTTGCCAAACCACCTGACCCCATCCTAATAGATGGAGAACCTGAATTCGAGGTAAAGAATATCCTGGACTCTAAGTTGGTTAAATCAAGACTTTTTTATTTAATCGACTGGAAAGGTTACGGACCACAGGAAAGGTCATGGGAGCCTAGTGACCACGTTCATGCACCTCGGTTGGTGAAGAAATTCCATCGGAACTTCCCAGACAAATCAGGGCCAAGGGGAAGAACAACTTTAGGAAGGTCCTTGGGGGGGAGTGCTGTCATGATGCCTACCCCCGGGCATCCGGATCAAGCCCATCAGCCCCGGGAGCAGGCATCCAGACATTTACAAAAACCCCAGCAGCCCCAGCTAGGGGCTGTCTGGGTTCAGTCCTGGCGCCGTAGGCACCAGGCTCATAATAAAAATCAATCCTGGCGCCATAGGCACCAGGCTCATAGACATTACTTACCTCATGCAGACCATGCTGCAAATAAATCCAAGCCAACATGAGGCCTGGATGTGACTATTTTACTACAGGGACAATTATTTACTCGGGTGTGGTCCTGGGGAACTTCTTTCCTGGGACTACTTTGGAGGCTATTTAAACCACGCCCGAACAGCAGCACATGCTTCGTGTTATTCTGCATCCAGCAGCGTGACTCTCACCGTGCCTGCAGCCAGCATCCAGTCTTCTGCCACGCCAGCATGCCTGCAGCCAGCATCCAGTCTTCTGCCACGCCTGCCTCGAATCCGGAACTCCTAGAATAAAGAGGAAGAAAAGGACAAGGTTAGAAAACAAACTTATTTCAAATTCCTCACCTGATTCCGGATCCATTTCATCTCCTGACCTGGAAAGTACATCAGTCCTGCACGCGTCGCTTCGCCAGCTCCAGCACGGCGCCATACTCACCAGTTCTCACAGCATCTTTCGATCTGGCACTGTCTCCATCATTTCTTCGCCGTGCTCTGGCACCTAGGGGCACAAGAATAACAAGGTGAGCCAAGGGAATCAACAAATACTTCTTACCACCATAGACTTACCTGATTTACCACCGGCGGTATTATTCTCCATATCTTCATATGTCGCATCTGTAAAGAGGGAGAAAAACAACACGTTAACGCATGCAATAGTTACCGGACAGCGTTGGGTAACACAGACTCTTACCTGAACGCCAGCAGCAGCTACGAGACCTTCTTCTCACGAACTCAGTTGCAACTTAAGGAAGGAAGAGAGAGAGTGAACATCGGGCACATTGAACTCTTTGAACTTGATACTTACCAATCCCGCCTGGGACTTCAGAGTCAATGCTTACCGGAACTCTCCCAACGCCTTCAAACCAGTGAAGTAACTGGTATCTACGCGCCGCTGCAAGACACGCAGGATGGAGAGCTCATCTTTTACAAACATAAGGTGAGGTTACTCGGAGGTGATTAGTGGGGGAGAGCGAGAACAGTTGGGAGGCAATCACTAAAACCCACAGGTGGCTAATCCCTGTCTCAATTTGCAGGAAAATACTTCTTCAGGTCCAGCAGACAAGACTAGGCGGGCCAGTCCAGACAGTCATCACTGCACTACGCATCACGTTGACGGAGACCGCAGCTGTCCGGGTCCGATCGGCACCCCGGTGCGGTCCAGATGAGCGTAAAATCCTCTCTATTTCTTAAAATCAACCTTCCTTCCAGTCTAAGGTGGCATTCCACACTGGAAGGAAACACTTAGAAATTCTATACAAATTCACAATCATAAACTCCCATTACTATAGTCCAAAAAGATGAGAAATCAGCTCAAAGCTTGGCTGATGTTCAGAAAATTGGAGAGCAGTTGTTGATCCCTATTCAATTTAACTATGGGAAGGACTCTGTTCTCGTCCGAGTATGTGTGAACAACGGTAAGAGCTTCATCAGCAAGGCCATGTTCCGCAAACTCTCAAAAAGATCCAGCCATTCCCACATTTAAACTGATAGACAAATAGGAAATGGATCTGGAAACACCCAATTCCAAACATCTCCTGCCTAGCAGGTGTATGCTCAAAATTTCCATAGGCAACAAGAGCATAGTCCATAATTGTTGGGTTGTGCGAGATGTCCCTGCTGCATTTTATTTAGACAGTGACATTCTCAATCCCTTTGCCATTAGTTTGTACCTAATATACTTCAAAGCTTGGTCCCAATTAGCGGGTAATACCATGGATTTTGATGACCCAGAGAAAGCATTTCGGTCAGCTCAACTGCTGCCATATGAAGTTGAAATTCAGATTGGAGAGGAAGTCACCATTCCAGAACGGACCTGACAATTCTCACTGGAAGTAAAAATTAAAAGAGGACAGAAATCGAAAAATCCTGACGCCTATGTCCATCTTAATGCCCATTTACAACAGCAAGGGTTGGGGGTAAACCCAACACCACTAGTCAACATAGAACAGAACACCATTCCCATAGAGGTGGATAACAGTGACCTAAAGAGTATTACTCTGGGCACAGGCACCATTATTGGAATGGCGGTTGATGACAGACATTTTTCCATAGATTTAGGTAACAAACTGTTAGGACCAATCCCCAAGGACTGCTTTGACGTGATAGCGATGATGACACAACACCAGACAGGATCTTCACCCGGCATGGGGGGAATTTCCTGGTGTACTCTTCCTGCCCTTATGGTAAGGAAGATGTGACCTGTGACTTCAGGAGGGATGAGGTAATCTTTCAAGTACACAAGGACTGCCTTCCCGACCTGAAGCCATTAGTCCAAATTAGCACTCTGACCAGGGACTTCTCCACCCAGCTGGAGGAGGCCGCTGAGGTAGCCAAACCGGATGTCTTTCCAGGCTTCAGGCAGATGGTTGAAGAGAGAGTCAACCTAGCTGATGCCTGTGAGACTCTGGAGCAAAAGCAAAAATTGAAACATGTTTTCTTAGATTTTCAAGATCTCTTTGCGGTGGACTCATATGACTGTGGTCGCACCGACATCCACACAACAACAATTCCCACGGACCCTGGCATGACTCCAGTGTTTGTGAAGCAATACCGCTTGCCTCTCGCATCAATGGAGTCCCTTACTGAAATAATTAAGAACCTTGAGTCCTGTGGTATAATTCGTCCAGTCCACAGCACATTCAATAATCTGGTGCTGGGAATTTTGAAACCAAACGGCCAGTGGAGACTCTGTGCTGACCTAAGGGTGCTCAACAAACGGGTCCATACTTCCCAATGGCCTCTTCCCTACATTGACCAAGGGCTGGCCCAGATCCAGGGGTCAAAAGTATTCACTGCCATTCACCTGACCAAAGGGCACTGGACTGTACCTGTCAGTAGGGAGGACCAATACAAGCTGGCCTTTACCTTCAGGGGCAGCAGTACACTTGCACCCGGACCCCCTTCGGATACATCAACTCCGGCAATTAATTTAACATCTTTCTACACAAGGCCATGCCCGACTTGGGTGAAAGGGGTAACCTGGCCTACGTAGATGACGTCCTAGTCAAAAGCTCAACTGTGGAGGAACACATAGCAGAGATCCGTTATGTCCTGACACAGTTGAGGGCTGCCGGAGAAAAACTCTAGTTTCAAAAGGGACAGTAGTGCAGAACCCCTGTCAATTTCTTGGGGCATGAGATAACTCCTCAGGCTCTCTGTCCCCAGGAAAAGAAAGTAGAAGCCCTCCAGAAAATAAAAGACCCCACAACTCTGCGGGAACTAAGGAGCCTCCTTGGACTAACTAACTACAGCAGAAAGTTAATTGAGGATTACGCAGAGATCACAAGACTCCTGATCCATCTTTTGAAGGGGGGGGTCAAGTGGGAGTGTGGTCCAGAACAAGCCGAGGCAGAAGGACAACTCAAAAGAAGCCTCTCAATAGCACCTTGCCTAGCTTACCCTATTAAAAACAAGAAGTTCTTCTTGGAGACAGGGTTCTCAAATACATGCTTGACTGCAGTATTATATCAAAAGCATGACAAGGTCAATAAAGTAATCTCCTATGCGAGTAAGACTGTATCCTCTGTGGAGGAAAAATTCAACGATTGTGAGAAGCCACTCCTGGCAATGGTGTGGGCATTGAAGAATTACCAGCCGTTTATCCAAGGGGAACACATCATAGTGGAGACTCCACACCAACCTTTGCAATTTCTTCAAAGTGACAGAATCTGGGCCGGAAATGTGAGTAATTCCCGAATTACTTCTTGTATTCTGTCAATGCAAGGCTTTCCTGTAGAGGTCAGATATGGCCAAAACAAGAAGTGTCCCCTCGCGCAAGAGCTGGCTGACTTGCATGATTGTGCCAGAGAAAACTGTCCCAAGGACGAAAGTCTTAAAATCAAGGACAACATGGAGGCCTACCTTAATTCCACACACAAAGTCCATGGAGAAGACCAGTGTGAGGGAATGGCCGCTGTCTATGTGGATGGGTGCTCCTACCATGTTGACAACAACAGGGAAAAGGAACTTGTGGCCGTCGTGGGGAATGCATGAATGAATGATGCCACAGAACCCTCTGCTGGGTACAAAATCGGTGCCCGAAGTAGTCAAGTGGCAGAGTTGATGGCTGTGCATCAATCCATCCTCACTGCTGTCCAACACCAACTCCACGAACTGGTCATAATCACAGACTCCGATTACGTATGGAACAGGTTCGTGGAGGACCTGGTTAGTTGGAAAACCAGAGGTATGTTATGTGCTAAGAACAAACCATTGAAACATGGAAAATTAATACAAAATATTGATGATCTGGTCACCTCGAAGGGGATGACCATCTACTGGAAAAAGATCAAGGGTCATTCCAAAGTAGACGGACTAGACAAAACTGGAAATGACCTAGCTGATCAGCTGGCCAAACCCGGAGCCACCCAAGGGGATCTACTTGAGATCGAGTCCCTGTTGGGTGAAATCCAGGTCACTACTATCACTAGGTCCCAGACAAATGCTCACAATGAACTCTCAACAACACAATGGAGCAAGGAGACCCCAGATGCTGATTTGATTACGGCTCAAAAAGGGAATCCAATAATTGGTAAGTTTTATCAACACATTGAGGACCCTGAGAACTTTCCCCTGACGGATACCGATTACATAGGGAAAGAGGATCTCAGAGTGTTGATGAAATGTCCAAAAATGTTCCGAATCCAAGACGATATGCTGGTAAGAACATCCATAGCTGGCCATGACCAGTGGGTGGTCCCTACCTCATTCCGAAGCCTGATGCTAAGTCACGCCCATGATGTGGCCACAGTCGGTCATCGGGGGTTTCATACGACACTAGAAATCTTGTGAGAGGTTGCATACTGGCCACACATGGGGCAGGACCCCGACCAATACTTGAAGGAGTGTCTTGTGTGTGCACAATTTCAGCCAACATCACTCACACACCATGCTCCCCTCCAAAAGAGGGGGATGACACTGCCTTGGTCAGATTTACAAGTCGATTTTATCGGGCCCCTGATTCGCCACTCTAGGCGGAACAAGTACATGTTGACCGTAACGTACCTGTTCACTAAATGGTGGAATGTCTCCCTGACCCAAATTGCAAGGCAGAAACAGCAGATGCCCTAATGATCAATCACATCTTCTCGTGCTTTGGACTACCCCAAAGGATTGAGTCAGACTGAGGCAGTCACTTCACTAGCGAAGTGATCACAAAGATGTGGGAGATACTTGGGGTCAAAAGGAAACTACACATTGCCTACCGGCTAGCCTCTAGTGGTGGAGTTGAGAGATAGAACAAGACTATTGTGAGCATATTAAAAAGGTTTGTGGCAGACTCTGGGCCAAGTCGGGACATTTGCTTACCCCTTGTCCTGATGGCTATCAGATCTACCCCTTCTTCTGCAACAAAAATGTCTCAATTTGAGCTGATGACTGGATGAAGGATGGTGCTACCCCAGCATCTGCTCTACAGAACCCAAGAGCAGACCTTGGTAAATGCCTCCACAACTCATGAGTATGTTGAGAATCTGAGAAAACATCTTCAACATGCTTTTGCCTATGCTCAGCGGAATCTAGAAAGATCTGCAGACAGTATGAAGACCCACTATGATCATAAGAGAACTAAAAAAGAATACCAAGTAGGAGTCTATTTGTACAATTTCCAAAGGAACCAAGCCAAACAGCGCAAATTCCTCCCAACTTCGCGGTGTCCTTTTGAAATTGTAGACAGAATCTCACCAGTCGCCTACAAAATCTGCATCCCAAAGGGCAGTTTGGCAGAAAGGGAAGACAAATGGGTCGACATAAACCATCTGAAGAGTTGCCATCCCAGGCATGCTTTGCGGCAAATAGAGGAGCCGACCGGAAACCTAGAGAGGGACATTCCGGGAACCTAAAAGAATCCACCTGTTAAAACTATCAGTAAATACAGGCGGGGAATATTGTAAATTGTATTTCAATGTATGCATCTGCCCCACTACATGAGTAGTAGTGGGGAAATGTCCATAACCATGCTCTGTTTTGTCTCATAGCATTGGAACCAAGAATTTCTAAGTACCAAGGAGGACCAGTCGGGGACCGGGAGGAAAGACCCAAGGAGCCCAGAGTATCGCTCCATGTTCCCATCCAGAACCAGTGAGGAGAGTATGTCCATCCAGCATTTATGGGAGAAGCAGATGACTTTCTCCACCTGGACCAAAGAAAGAAAGAACATCCTAATCTCCCGTCTTCCCCTTGACGGGCGGTCAAACTCAAGTCGTGAGGGGGGCTCTGTGGGATGTTTTAACCCACTGCTGCTCTGCTATGCTGCAGCACTAGGTTATGATGGTGCCAGAAACATCAAAATGGCTGCAAAACCCTTGTGCACACCAAAACCCCTGAAAATCGCACTTTGCAATGCACAAAAAGGTGGTTGCCCAATCTGCCACGCATGTTGTCAGTGGTGGAACAGACATCTCTCTCCTGAATTATGTCACTGGGCTCCGCAACAAGTATAAATGGAGTACAGAAGGAAAAAACAGTGTTGCTAAATGAAAACCCAAAAACATCCTTTAAATCCCTTGTTCTTTGTTGCTGAAACTGCAGAATGCCGGTACAGAACACCCTCAAACATTCAAAATTCTTGGTGGGTGCTACAGTTCACTTAGTTTAAGAAATCATTGTGAACTTATAAGGTCCCGAAAAGCTGAAAGCGTAAAGGGATTTCCACAGCAAAAGTGGCCTGTCTGTGGATGTCACACATCTCTGTGCAGCAGAGGACTGCTGTGATGACAGCTGTCAAGAGCCTGCCTGAATAAACTTTAAACATGTATAAACTGAAATCAAATGTTTGCAATCTAAGAGGCCTGTTACTGAGAGTAACCATCTTGTAATTGTTTTGATCCTATGGTTTAAAATCTTGAATCAGAATTCTAGCTGCTAGAAATCACCAGTTTGTTTTAAGCTACGGGAACAGAATTAACAATTAAATCAAGCCTGGCTAAAAGCTACCAAACCGGAATATCAGGTTTCTCCACAGAAGGACGGCCTTTCCTTCCAGCAGGAAATCACACCAATGCGATAATTATAGGGTTTGGAAAGAACCTGGTCTACAGAGGCAAAAGGGAACAATGAACAGCTGCTGCTAAGGAAATGCGAGGTGTGAGGACAGTCGGAAATGGCCTCTGCAAGGAGCAAACATGGGGGATGGCTCCTGGGCTTTCAGGGAGAGACCAAGGGGTGGAGCTAAAACAACCATTTGTTGCTTAAGAAGGACAAAGAACACATTTTAAAAAGATGGAATACTTACTGTTTAAAATTGTGAAAAATATGAAAATAACAGATTTGTGAATCTAAATTTTGGCTGCACGTTTCAAGAGGCGGAAACATTGTGTGACATGTTCTGGAGAGAAAGGGCAAGAAATGTGATTTTACACAAAATGTATTTCTGCTAGAAATATGAAACTTTATACACTTATGCCCATGTTAAACATGCACACTTGTAGAAATCTGCTTATAAATTGGACATTGTGCTCCTGATGAAAAGGGCAACATTCTGTGAAAAGCTGAGACAAGATCCCACAGCTACGGGGTTTTGAGGAATAGCTGCCATATAAAATATGTAATCTGTTTATGTGATTCTTATAGAGGTTGCACATGTGTAAATATGTATGGTGCCAAAAGTAGATTTTGTGTTCACTGGGCTAGGGGTGGATTCTCTGCCTCATAAAATCACACCATAAAAGTGACACACTGTTTCTCTCCTCCTATCAAGGCAGAGAGGAGACTCTGACCCAATCACCTATAAAAAGGGGCAAGCTTAGACGAAACCAGCCCACACACCCCCTTTATGACATCTGTTCATAGCATAAATAGAGACAGCTCACCACTCAAAAAGACAGACAGATTCACTCACTATCCTTATACTGGCGGAGCACCCTGCTGCTGAACTCTACATCTTCCTTGGCAAAGCAGAAACCCATAGCATAGCTGAACCATTTTCAGCTAGTCCTCAAATTCCAGAACCAGAACCCCACAAACCTAAAGGGAAGCACCAAAATACAGCTGGGCTGTACTGTACTGCTTGCCTGCTAAAAGAATTATCATCAGAACCAAGAAGGGCAGTTCCAATCCCGTCCTGTGCCGTGCTGTGACCAGAGTGCTTTGCAGATCCAGTCCAGTCCGGTGCCGTGCTGTGACCAGAGCACCTTGCTGATTGCAAATCCAATCCGATGTGCCCAGCTGTCTATCCTAGAACCAGATCCAATTCCCTAACCACAATCTTGACGGACCAGAATCCTTACGGTTCCGTTTAAAAACATATCTATTGAGTATCTATAGATAGAACTGTTTCACTAGCATATGTACCCTGCTTAGTTAATCCCTATCTTAAACTCATCCTATCTTGTATTCAGAACCTGTGTTGTTAGGAGTATTTTTGAATTGTCTGAACTCTCTATCCAAACCAGCCTATCTTCCTCCTGTACTGGTATTGCTAAAACTATCTTTGCGCTGATATTTTCTCATCTGAAGAAGGCGAGTCCTTAGCAGGCAGTCATTCTGCTCAAGTGGCTGTGTACCTGTGGGGTATTCATTTTGTTCATAGTCATCCTCTAGTGTAAGCAACCCATTTCTCATTTTAAAAGTGCATTCCTGTTTCCCATTCTTGTGCCTATCTCGAAAAATGACCTCCAGTAAAACGTCCATAACTCCCTCAGTTTTTGTGCTAGAAACAAAATTTCAACTTCGGCTTGTAGCTAACATCCACAGCTTTAAATCGCATTGCAAATCCATACGGTTCTCCCGTTATCGCAATTATTGTGCAGTGAAATGTTTGCTGCAAATTTTCATTTAGGGAAATTCTTACACGTGTAAAACAGCTTTTGATTGCTTCCGACTTGAATTTTAAGATTTCAAATTGTTTCTTGGTATTAAATCATTACTTGTGTTTGGATGCAACTATCCAAAGCGGCTCCCATAAGAATTTATAGCAATTTCAGTAATTCTGACCATATTTGGTGTTTTGCCCAGTCCATTCTAAGATAACTTTAAAAGCCATTCTGACAGCTTGACCGTCAATTCCGTTTTTCTCTTGTTTTTGCTGGGGGAAAGTGGATTGATATTCTGTTTGATTCTTCCATTCCTGAATAACTGCTCTCTCCTCCAATCTCTTTACATTGCCTATTGGGGTTTGAGGGGTGTGCAGGGGGAACCTTTAACCAAAGTGCTATCTGATCTGTATTAAAGAGATTATTCAGTGTTACATCACCCCATTGGTGATTATTGTGTACCTATTAAAACATAGTGTGATTAAATTGAAAATACAAAAATAAATATTTGAACTTTGCAAACCAGCCTTATTCCTGGTTCAGTGTGACCATGGGGGTCCCAGGAGAGGGGCATGATATGAGTGGTATATGGTTCAGAATAAAGAACTTTTACACAAGAACAAATGAGGATTTCAGCTGTGCATTACACGCTAGGCGTTGACTTGGGTGTGTGCCGAATTGAAATCACTTACAAATGTGTATTCCCACCTCTGGCTCCTCTAGCTATTTGCTGCAATAATACTCTAGTTTGCAGGTCTCCCATCTTTTTTTCCACCTTCTCCTTCTCTGTATTAACCCTATTTTCATAGTACTGAGCCATGTGTAACACTTCAGATTGTGATTTCGCTTGCGATGCACTGTCCGAAGTCTTGATCTGTGATTGGAGTTCAGGCAATAATCCACACACAAATTTATCAACAAACAGCCTCTTTCCTGGCTGAGAGCGCAGAGGAAACCCTTTCATGCAGTAGCCTCGGCCACCATAGCTTGATGGGTGAGAACAGTTATGTGCTTAGCATGTGTAGATTAAGACATCTTTGGGGCCATTCTGTAAGGGGATCAATGGCATCCAAGGCATTTGCGGCAGAAGCCTCTCTGCACAATATATTAGGGTCTGCATATTTGTCCTCTGAAGCTACGTTTAAGACCTTAAGTTTCATCTGTAGCTACAGTAGTATTTGGCAGCTTTGAACATGCATAATGCTCACTTCCGGTCTTGATATAGAATGAAGATTATCCAGGCTTATAGCGCCAGGAGTCTTGATTATATTAAAGACACGGAGGGTGGGATATTTGCATGTTGTACTGCAGATATCATTTCATGTACTAATGCTGTGCTACTGTCACATTGTTGATTTTCATAGCAGCATATTGCCTGCCTAATTGTGTGTCTGGTTGATTCCAAGGGGATGACCTTAAAGGCAATTGAGCTGAGAGATTTCTGGAGGATCGAACATGCTGGGGAAGACAGGTCATTTGTGGATCAGGAGCAAGATCCGGAGTTGGTGAAGTGTTTTGTTCTGAGACTTTTAATTGTGAAGATTTTTGGTTAGACTGTTTACTGTTGGTTCATCAAAGAAAGTGGAGGATACACAGGCAGGACATGACATAAGGGCTTTGTTGGTCCAGGATTAGTTGTTTTGACAAAGTCAGAAAACTACAGAAACACTGGAGACCTCTGGGGATTTGTCGTCCCGTGTAGTGGAAGTTTTGTTTGAATTTAAATGTTTTACTGTTAAAAAAATGTTAAACAGAAAAAGTAAAGATTTCAAGAAGCTGCTGTGAAGAGTGGCATTAAAAAATTAAGCATAATGCTCGCCTCTGTGTCTTTAGTAGAATCAAGACTCACAGCGCTATAAGCCTGGGTAATCTTCATTATTCACAGTGAAATATCCCACTGGCCCAAATGCAGAGAGGCAGTTCAAAAAGAAGCTAGAGATAGAGAAAACAATAATGTATGTTTTTGAGCTGGGTGCCCAGAGCTCACAAAATGGAAATTTGAGATTTTCACTCCCCATCTGGCACATACAGGTTTATTTGTGAGCAGGAACAAGCAACTGTTCATCATCCAGACATTCCACAGGAAGCAGTGAAAACAGCACAGGCCCACATGAAAAGGTAGAGTACCGCATTGGCCACAGGGAACAATGTATTTAGTGATGTGGGAGAAAAAGCCAAGAGGCAAACACAATGTGATGCAAGAAACAGAAATGTGATTCTGAATACCACCAATGTATTAGCCAAGGCAGAAGGGGAATGCCTAAAAAAGTCCTGCAAATCATGCATGAAAAGAACAACTAGCCAGTAGAGCAATCTGAAATCATTAAGATTACAGAGCTATTAAAAATATACACCAAAGGTGGGAGTCTTTCTATTGAGGAACATTTTGACATATATAGCATTTTCAACTTTGGGGAATGTAAGGAAGGAAAGGTCTTTTCAGACCCCCCTGACATTCCCAGGTGAAATGGATCTCGTGTTTACCCCAAATGGAGGGAGACGTCACCTCGTTTGTTTGTCGATTCTAATAATTTGGCTTTAAAGTAATTACACAAAAGACGGTAAACAAAGCCATTTGAGGCAAAATAAGACTTTGTTTTGTGCTACCCTAAAACGCCATCTTTTTCCATGCCCTGTCACGATTTTCCAAAAGTCATCGCTCCCTATGCCCAGCGCCATGCACAGCGAGCCCAGCCAACACCCTCTTCTCCTCCTGGCAGCTCTGCTCAGACCCATTTCTCATGGAAGCTTTTGGTCGTGTATTGCTGCAAATACTCATTATCCTTCTTTCTTCTTCTGAGCTCCTTGACCTGTGTGTGACTGGAGCAAGCTCTGGCCTGCGTGCCCATCCGACTGCACAAACCTGCCTGTGCCACCTCAACACCCACCTTTAGAAGTTACAGCTCATAGGCCCTTTGCCCACATTCCTCTCTCTCTTTCTTTGAAGTAACTGCTGGATGACCCTTCCCCCCCGGACGGCCCAAAATTGGCCACCATACATCTAATCCAGTGTGATCATATATCCTTCTGCAAAACAAACACCCCTCCATCCACCCGTTTCAACCATGAGGCACCAGGGAGAACAAGTCACGGATAAGGTCTTGAAGATAAGACACCTGGGAGAAGGGCCAAAGGTACCCTTGCCTCCGTAAAAGCCTGGGTTAGAATGTACATATATCGGTCCACATTGTATAGCCTCGTCAATCCAAATAATGGCTTCATGTCTAACATTACTCTTCGCATGCCAATGGTCATTGTGTAGTTTAGTTAGAAGTATACCATCTTGTGAACAAGGTCTGACCTTCACCCTGTGAAGATGAGCCCAGCTGACCCACGTGCCAACTGAACCGCCCCAGCCACGGCAACCAATTGGAGGCCAACATCGCCTACATCCTACATGGCACCACGCAGGCTGTCCAACTAAAATGATTGTACTGCACTATATGTCATTGCGTCACTCATGACGATTCTCTCGTTCTTATTGTGCTGCCCATGTATGTGTTGGCAGAGCTCCCTCAGGGCAGCAGAGTTCTCTGCATGCGCAACTTTATTGATATCAACTTGTACTCTATCTCCTGATCTCATTCCCTACAGGGGTGCATCCTTTATTTGGTTTTTGTTTTGTATCGTGTTGGCACCAGGTGCCTTCAAAGTGGTGACCTTTCTGACATGATCTTTCTTGGCGCCCATGTGGCGAGATCCGGGGCTTCCCCAGGAGGGCCAATGCCACCTACGGCTTGCAGACGTCTACAAAATGCATACGCTCCTGAGCAGGATATGTGGGTCCCGGCATTGCGAATACCCAACTGCTCACTGGAGCTGCCGCGGGGAGGCCCCCCTTCTGGATAGATCGCAAGCGGAGGCTCTCGGAATGCCACAGACACGTGAGTATTTATTGCAAGAAGAATTAAAGGTGGGAAATATGAAGGGTATGGAGCAGATTTAATTAAGGGAACAGCGTTATGGGCAGATTTTTAAGGTTTCATGTTTTTTGTTCAACGTTCTTAGCAAAATTTATCAGTCCGTTATGTCTAAATGTTAATTGGTTAAATGTTTTTGTGCTGCGGTTGGATTATCATTACAATGCATAAGTAATTGATGTATTCACGAAAATTGAAATTACAAGTTTAATATCAAAGGTTGAAAGCTGGTGCTGTAAGCACGTAGATGTACACACTCTAAGAGGAGAAGAAAAATAGCAACACCATGGGCATAGACACGCCACTTTCACATATTTGTAAGCAACTCCCTCTATATAGCGACAAAATAAAGAAATATCATGGGCAATGTTTAACAGAAGTAAAAGGGCAGGGGCCACCCCAGGTCTGGCCAGAAGAAGGGTTTTTTGATAGAGTAGTTTTAGATCATGTAGAAACGTATTTAATGGCCAAATATAAAGGAAAAAAGCTCCAAAACAGACGTGAAGTATTAGATTTGTGGAGGATGTTTGAAGAAATGCCCACTACAAATAATAAGGCAAAAGAACCAGAGATCTCATCAGTGCCAAAGGACGAGGGAGGGGAAAAGGACAAGGGAGGGGCATAACCGAAGGAATTTTACCCACTACTCACCTCCCCACTGAAGAGTATTTACCACAACCAAGCGCTCCGACCACCTCAGCAGCTGCACCACCTCCCCCATATGTCCCAGACAACCGCACAGGTGCCTCAGATGTAGAAGTATTAATGACGAACACACAGGCAGAGTTAGCGTGATTGCAGACATTTTGCCAAACAGCATTGCCCCAGCTGCTGCCCCCCTTACAAAGCTCTACCGAACTGCCAGAAGATCAGTGGAAATCTGGAGGTTTCCTGTTCTGAATAGACAGTATACCAATCAGGAAAGTTTGGATATAACGCGAGGGAGAGACAATGAGTGTGGGGCATGACACAGTAGCATCAGACGGGGAAGAGGAATGTTGGAGCAACTTTGATGAGATAGAGGAAGGATCAGTGGGAGGAACACAACAGATAAAATGGGAAACTCCACAGTGGACAGAAGCAGGAGAAGAGGGGTGGGAAGAAAGGCTTCGCAATAGGCTAAGGCGAATGGCAATAGCTTAAAAGAAAGGCGGAAAGGTAGGCAAAGGAAAAGTGAGGTCAAAACTGCAAATGCCCCTCATCCACAAAGATGCAGGGCCTCCCCATTATGTCCCTTGGGCACTGATGGACAAGATTCATTTAGTAAAAACACCCGCTCCACTTTCAAGGGGGTGGGAAAATGGATATACGCCTTTGAGAAAAGCACAGCGAGGGTCACCCTAGCAATTGGGGACATTAAAAGCCTCTTGGTATCGGCAGTGGGTAACCAAGAAGACATGGTGTGGGTGAAAGCAGGGTTCCCGGCTGTGACAATGGGAAATTATGAACATGATGGGCCGTCCTTTAATAACGTAAGAGCACAAGTGTGGTATAAATGCGGAGGACCTTCCCCGACAACCCAGATCTATACTCCATATGCAATGCACTATGGGGGAAGGCTCTGCAGTTCATTCTTCAGATGAAAGATATGTGGCGGGCGGAGACGGGTACAGCGTGGCACCAATCCACATCTTTGTTTTATTTCATTATCAAAAAAGGTGTCCCAAAGGAAGTACAGAAGGCCTTTGATAAAATTGCTGAGATAGAAGCCAAAGGATGGCCAGAAATTCAGAGCACCAGAGTACACCAATGTAGGAGGATCAAAGAGAGAGAAAAAGAAATAGCACAAAGAACATTAGCAGATGAAGCAAAGCTGGTACAGAGCAAGTTAGTGAAGGTTGCAGCGTTAACTGCAGGACTGCCCCAAGAACGGCAGGGAGAATAGGGGAAGGGAACGGTAGCATTACAGGCCAAAATGGCATCTACATGGGCGGATAATGGCCAGGAGCAGTGGGGAGGAGAGGAGCAATACACCAGACCCCAGTGGCAGGGCAGGCATGCAAGAGGAAGAGATGGGTACAGAGGCAGCATGGAGGAGGGTATGGAGTCGAAGGACCTAGAGGAGGAGGACAGGGGGCATGTTGGTCATGCGGGAAGTGGGGTGACTTTGCTAGGGAATGTCGTACCCGTCCTATGGCCAACTATCAAAATAATCAAAGATGCCAGTATGGGCACCCGCACCCAGGGAGCCCCTATGGGTTGCCGATGGGGGATAAGCACAGGATGAACAAAACAATAGCAGATACACAGCATCACCCAATGTACCCCGACAACCACCGCAAAATACGCAGACACATCTTACATGTCAAAACCAAATGACACACACTCATGCCAACCCCTTTATTACAACTGCAAATGGTGCACCGACCCCATTCTGGGGAGCATGTGTGCTCAGCGACAATGCTTTCTCATGCCCCAGAATGGACACTCACCCAGACTAGGAAAGCTCACAGAGAGCCCTTGTGTGTCCAGTCCTGTCAACTACCTTACGCCCAGAGGAGGAAGCACTGGTGGGGCAGAGATAGGAAACAAACATTTAATCTTTATGGTGGACTCGGGGCAGAGAAATCATGTCTATGTGAAGGCAAGTTTCCGTTATCTGGCAAAAATCTCGAGACGTAGGATTCTCTGGGGCTGTGGTCATGGTTCCTTACATTAAAGATTTGGATGTAAAGATAGGGGGCAAAACAGTGAGAGCACCTCTACTGTACCATGAAGACTCACCTGTAAAATTGTTGGGAAGGGATCTCCTCAGTAAACTCAACATGACCATCGCATTCATAGAGAGGGTGTGGTATGTTCTATGCAATGCTATTAATAAAAATAATGGCAAATGAAACAGCAGTGCGAAGAATTCCCACCAATACAGATATCTTCATGTATGGCATACAGGTATTGGCAAGAGTAGTGCCAGAAATAACACGGAAAGAGCGGAGAGTACCTTCTGATTTTATTTTCCGCCCTGTAGCAACACCCGACATACTACCTGGTACAGTGCTCTCACTAGACTTGCAGGGAGTGCAGGTGTCGGCAGAACGGATTGTGATGATTGGACTGGACACGCACAGGTGTGAATGGTGAACAGTGTTATGCATAGACCCAAATAAGGCTTTGAATGAATTGACAGATGAGCAGCTGTTCACTGATGATGACCATGATGGAGAAATAATTATGGAAATATGTATGCCTTGTGATATAATGGCTCATGGCTATCGTCAGTGCACCACCATCATTTTGCAATACAGATTTACAGCAGTAACCATCACATTTTTGCACCACTAATCCCCATGATGTAAGGTTATTACAATAAGTGACCCCCATAAGAATCAAAATAAAGCCAGGAGCAGTATTGCCTAGGGTTAAACAACACCCTTTATCAAGAGAAGCAGAGGAAGGAATATGAGAAACAATACACGCATTACTCCAACAAGGTATTGTTGTCCACTCCAACTCCCCATGCAATACTGTGATTTATCCGATCAAAGGGGGGATCATGGAGGATGGTGCAGGACCTTCGACCTCTTAATGACATTGTCAAGAAAGAATTCCCTCTTGTCCCAAACCCGGCATCCATCTTGTGCAGTATCCCAAAGAAGGCAACACATTTTACTGTAGTAAACTAATTCTAAATTAATAAATTAATTCTTCTCCGTGCCCCTGGACCCAGACTCACAATACCTGACAGCATTTACATTAGGAGAGAAGGTATCAACATTGTAGATTTCCCCAGGGGTACTGTGAGAGCCCCAGTATTTTCAACAGCGTACTGCACGAAGCCCTAGGTAACATTGCCTTTCAAAGCATAATAATTCAGTATGTGGACCAGCTACTAATATGTAGTGAGGGAGAAGACATGTGTAGGAAGGATTCCGTCCAATTACTCAACCTGTTAGCCCACAAGGGGTACAAGGTAGACAAAAGTAAACTCCAATATTGTCTCAAAGAAGTATTGTATCTGGGATAACTGATCTCAAAAGATGGAAAAAGAACATTTCCAGATAGAGCTGCAACAGTAAGAGCAACAGCAAGACCCCACACAGTGAACGACATGCAAACATTCCTTTGCATATGTAATTACTGCCGAGCATGGATATTAGATTACGCCGCCTACACAAGACCATTACTACAAAGGCTCAAGGAAGCAGAGAAAGAAAACAAAACATAACATGAATACCTGAGATGCTAAATGACCTGATTTGCACAGCACCCGTTGTTGCTAAACCAGATTATGAGCAGGAATTGTTCTTATTCTCCCACTCAGAAGGGTCATTGCAGTACTGACATAGAAAACATCATTAGGGCACAAGCCCCTCGCATACTACAGCAGTACTCTTGATGCTGTAATGCAAGGCCACTTCGCTTGCAAACAGGCTCTTGCCACAGCTGCCTTTCAATTGAAAAAAGTTCCACCATCGTGATGGGATGTTCTGTCACCTTGTATGTGGAACACTCCCTGTTTGCAATATTTCCACCCTAACAACAAAGAGAGAAACAGCATACAAAATAATAAATCAAGCACAAACATTCATGTTGTTCGTTGTAAAACAGTAAATCTGGCCACTTTTCTCACAGAGAAGTACAGTAGAAGACATGCAGAATCATGATTGTGCCACATATGAAGGGGAAGGAGATGACATTCCCAAAGCAAGCGAAAATGCATTGAACGAAGGGGAAGTGTATTTTGTAAACGGATCAGCTTCAATTTGTCTGGAAACAGGTGAAAAACACGTGGGAGCAGCAGTGGTGAGGTTGGAAGAGGGAGAATATGAAATACTGTTACAAAAGCACTTGCCCATGCACTATTCACCACAAGCCGCCAAATTGGTAGCACTAATAGAAGCACTCCATGCAGCTAAACGGTACGCAGTGACGATTTATTCAGATTTAGCATATGTGACCACAACGGTACATGCTGGGTTGTCTAGATGGAGAAGAAGGGGGTTCAGGAGAGCAGATGTGTCCCCAGTACAAAACGCTGAACTTTTAAATGAACTAATAAAGGCACTGGCAGAAGCATCAACAGTAGCAATGGTAAAATGCAAGGCCCATATGAACAACAGTGATGAAATCTCACTAGGGAACGTGGCAGCAGACGCTGCAGCTAAAAAGGCAGCATACTTCTTAAAAATATTACCTACAGAATGCGTGCAGAAATGCAAAGTGGAGGAACAAAAAGAAGATGGGTATACTGCATTGCCAATAGCACAGGTGATAGAATTACAAAAGAGAACCCCACCAGTAGAACAGGATTTATGATTAAAAGGCAGTTGTACACAATCACCAAAGGACCTCCTTTGGAGACAGAATGCAACAGGAAAGGTGGTAATGCCTGTAGATTTATTGTAAATAGCGTTCCAACAATTGCATTTCCCTGACCACACGACGAAACAGCACATAGCTGCAGATATTCAGGAGGATAGGTTTGTTCCAAACCTCCAAGAACATCTTTCCAAAATGTCTATTGAATGCATAACGTGTCAAACACATAGCTCAGGAATGACCCTTCGCACATTGCGCAGGACATTACCTCGCACCATTGGACCTTTCCATGAACTGCAAATTGATTATGCAGACATGGGAGAAAGGAGCAATGGAGCACAATACTTAATAGTGGTGGTCTGCCCCTTTTCACATTGGGTGTAAGCAGGACCTTGTGCACATCCGGACACAAAATATGCAGTGAAATTCTTGGTGAGAGACGTGTTCCCATGTTGGGGGATATGCGACATCATTCGCTCTGACAATGGAACACATTTCGTTTTAATGACCTATCCAAGGAAGTAACTGCACTATTGTCATGACCCTCGCCCAAAACCCCCTCTGGCAAACCCACTGGCCAGGTGAAGTCAGGACTCGGGCCTCTAGAACCTGGCATCCTCTTCAAAAACCCTACTGGGGCCAGTCCTGGTGCCTATGGCGCCAGGCTCATACACCATGAAAAACATTGTGCTTGGGAACTACTTTATTGTGTTGTCAGCCAACATGGAGGCATCCACATAGCAAGGTTCTTAGGAACCAAGCTATGCGGTCTAGTGTTTTGGGTGTAGCAGCCTAGGGACTACTTTACCTGGACTATTTTGTTGGGGCTATTTAAACCACACCCGAGCAAGACAACACGCTTTGCGTTACTTTGCAGCTTGCAACGTGACGCTCACCGTGTCCAGCTATTCCCTCGAACCTCAGAGAAGCAGAACCTGCAAGGAGAGAAAAGGAACATCATTAGCAGCAGCATCTTACCTGCAGTCTTCATCTTTAAACACTTGCAGCTACTGAGAACAGCTTCCTCGAATCTGCATGCCTCCCGGACAGAACGACCTGAAAGAGGAAGACAGAGGCAACATTAAAGAAAGCAGTAGAGACATTTACAAATTACGAACTGCTCAAAAGGCTTAGCTGGCTGGTCGCCTCTCGGTTGGCACCACTCCGGACATTCCACTCGCGCTGAAGAACACTGCGACCTACAAGGAAAGAAAACACTGGTTAACAAAGGCAAGACTTCGCAGCGCTGCGCATATCGCTTACTTACCGCATTATAGCGCTCTTAATGCGCCATCATTTACCAGCGGGGCTCAACCAAGCCAGTTCGCCGCACTGAAGCTCTGCATAACTAAGGGAGAAAAAAGAGACATTTTAAACAAAGAAAGGCATGCAGGATAGCAACAAAACTAAAGAACAGCAATAAGACCTATCTGAACAATATCAAACGGGCCGGCGTCAGTGAAGTAACTGGACCGCACTCACCCATGAAAGACAACGAGCCCCTGCAAAGAAGGCAGGACGGTGAGCACGCCTAATTCTACCACAAGGCAGAACTTTCCCCGCAGACCACATCAGGGCAAAGCTGAGAAGCATACCAGCGAGTAACCTGGCTGGGTGGCGTCCCTGTGGATGCCAGGTGAGCGTAACAACTATTGGGCATAAAACACAAAGGGCCTAATTCATGGAATGTTTTCCTATAGGATTGCACCATTATAAACCACTTCCATGAATCAGGCCCAAAATGTGCTTGCTCGATGTATCACCTGAAAGCAAACAGGGTTGTCCAGAAGATCAACAGACTCCTTAAGACCAGGCTATCAAAATTATGTCACACCCCCAAGAAAAATTGGGGGTATTGCCTACCTTTGGCACTGTTCCAACTCCCCACACAACCTAGCAAAGACCACTTGTCACTGCATGAAATAGTGATGGGAAGGCGCATGCAAACACAACTTTCCTGAGTAAGGAGAGTGTCAGACGCCCATAAACAGCAACGATACTGGGGGAAGAGTTCAAAGACTACTTAACACAGTTAACACGAGCAGTAAGAAGCATTGCTAAGCAAATAGCGCCACCCTTCACACAGAATATTGGAACGGACACTTTAACCGCAGCAACAGATAGTCCTGCAACACAACTGAGGCCAGGGGACTTAGTATACATCCACAGTTTTGTAAGGAGATGGAACTCTCCAAAATTTTTACGGCCCTTATGAAGTGATATATTGTTCTGCTTCGGCGGTGAAGGTAAAGGGCTTGAAATATTGGATCCATCTGTCTGATGTTGGCAAAGCGCATGACAGTGTCGCACCACAGACGGTAGTGCCAGAGGAACATGTGGCAGTGCCCTAATGAGATAAATTTGACAGGGAAGTAGGGAAGAGTAAGATGCATAAAAGACAATGGGCCTCATTACGACCCTGTTGCTAATGGGTTAACGGTGCCGTAAAAGGCTGTACCGTAGGTACCGTACTTAGCGCCTTCGCCATTCCCATTATGCCCTATGGGGCAAAAATGGGAATGGGGAAGGGCCATGGGGAAATGGGGAAATACCGCCCCGCCAACTTTGGAATGAGGCAGTATTTCCCCATTTCACCATGCCGGACACGTTACGATACCAGCACCAACCATGGTGCTATATAGCACCATGGTTTAGCACTGGTATCGTAATGAGGGCCAATGAGGAGTAGTGCACACTACTTTTACTTCTGTGATTATGAAAAGAAACTAAAAGAATACAAATAATGAAAATGTATAATGCATAAATGAATAGTGTCTTTCTCTCTTTCTCTCTCTCTCTCTCTCTCTTGAATTAAGCATCTCAATGAATATGACAGTAGTGTAATAACTGAATGTGTACTTAACCCACTTTCATTCCATTATATGAGCAACAATGGCTGAGACAAGCCCTCTGAATACAGACAGAAGAAAGTCAGATAGCAGTAGGGGCAATGTTAGTGCCACTAGGGCTTACTCTTATGAATGCAGACTTTATTTTGAAGCAATATTGTTTTCCATTATACTGTTGTGTTTGGGTTTCTACTAGTGTGTCTTTTATCATTGATAATGTAAAAGAAGGGGGAAGGGGAAAAATTAATACAAGAAGGCACTAAGCTAATATGGGATGGAGTAAAATTGATATGGGACCACAATATTTCTGCAAATCTCACCACGTTACATAAGAACCTTACAATTACCCCTTTCCAGCATGACTTGCCTATGATGAACGTTAGTGACAATATAATATATGTGTAAAATGATTACCACCCTACTGCAGAAGCATTTGCAACACCACACACTCCTTTGCATCCTACCTCAAATGTCGAATTCATGCACACTATGCCCCAAGCTACCACACCAGCTAGTGCACCAAATGCGCAGGCAGTATTGGAAATATAATAGTAATTATGAGGAACTGTTGAACACGGGTATTTTTCCTATTTATTTTCAGAAAGCTATGTATGTCCATGGTGGCCTAGGGGGAAAAGGGCAGAGGAAAAGGGAAATACAACAGCATAAATATGAGGCCTATCATGGCTTGGGATTAGATGCAATTGAATACCCCGTCACCCAGAACAATCTAACAAATTGTACTCAGATATGAGCATCACCGGCAAGCAGGCCACTAATGAAAGTTGTTATGTGTGTTCACTGATCCCCCACGCATCAGGAGCACCTTAAGTTTTAGTGCTCAGGAAACCGCATAGTGGAAGCTCAGTGTCTCCTTCATCTCGCATTGTGTAGAATTTGAAGTACCTTCCAGGCACACACAGTGAAATTACAACTAGAACCTCCTGACTACAACCTCCTGACGAAAAGCTATGCAAGAATAGACAAGAAGGTGCAACATGTTTTAAGGAGCCATTTGTTTTTTAAATTAAGGGGACTATGTTTACTGAAAGCAAATGGCATGATGCAACAATGATGTGCAACGCTGAAGCACTATGCAAGCAGACAGATGACAGACTGAAGTGGATGGAAGACACATGTGCAGGAACGTGGTCAAAACACATCACAAAGCTTACTTGGGTCACAGCTCTCGAGAAACCAATAAAAGTACAGCATGAAGACACATTTAAACTTTGCTTTCGTGGAGAAGGAAAGGTGGCCCTGGGATCAAATAAACATTGCAATAGAACACTTATCATTCCTGATATGCGAAAAGTAACTGCTGCTTTGATGGTCAAGTATTGGGTATGTGGCAACCAGGCATATTTGCATCTCCCGCAATCATGGGGAGGCGATTGTGCTCTGGCATCGCTGCATTCTACCTTGATGGTGATCGCTGAAAGCCATGTCCAGGGGGAGAGGGTGCCCACCAGGCTGTCGCCGGCACCCCAGTCGACGAAGGAAAAACCCCCATCCATAATGTACTGACAGAAATCCAGCTGCAAGAACAGGTATTGTGCAAAAAAAAACCATCCAACTACCCCTCTCGAGACTCTTCCGACCTTCTGGCGCAGACACCTGACAAGTACAAACTGTTCAACTCAGCAGAGAAATTTTTTGCATTACTGATACCAAGCATCCAGAGATCGAACAAATGCCAAATTGCTATAGATAGTCAGATGGGAGCTGACCCAACTGGCCAACAACACTGAAGAGGGGTTCAACATCCTCAAGATGGAACTAAGAATCTTGCGGTTGATGACCATGCAGAACCGCTATGTCATGGACCTCCTTGCAGCAATGGAAGGCAGTGTTTGCCAAAAAAATCGGGAGCGCATGTTACACTTTCATACCTTCTGCAGATGCCAACAACGGGACACTATCACATACGATTGCTGCTGTACATGAACTCCGGGTGAGAATGAAAAGGGAAGGAGGGGTTCAGCCCAGTGACTGGTTCGACGCAGTATTCGACTGGGTACCATCATGGCTCGGGACTGCAATGAAGATGCTGGTCCCTATCATCGTTTTTCTGCTGCTGATTTTCTGTGTGTGCCAGTTAGGGGGTTCATGCTGTGCTAAAGCAATTCCTAGTAGTGCTATGATGATGGTGACAGTGGGTAACCCAAATAAGGTGCTTCACGATACTAGGGAATCATGAGTGCAAACAGGTGAAAATAATGAGCCTAAATACTGCATGACCGCAGTGTATGACATGGAAGATATAGTAGATAATCTCTGGCATACAATCATTGACGAACCCCAAGATTTAGAGAACCATCAGGAGGTATGGGTGGACCTGGATGGGGATGGGGGTTGTATTTATATAATGTGCACTGCTGAAGAATATGCTAGGAGGGGTGAAAGCTTGAGACATGTATGCCATGCATGGGATGCAGCAGTAAAGAAAGCAGAAGAATGCAGAAACACTGGTCAAAGGTATTTGTTACTTTAGTAGTAGCGAAAGCGGGGAATGTAAGGAAGAAAAGGTCTTTGCAGACCCCCTCTGACATTCCCACATGAAATGGATCTCGTGTTTACCCCAAATGGAGGGAGCCGTCCCCACGTTTGTTTGTCGATTCTAATAATTTGGCCTTAAAGTAATTACACAAAAGACGGTAAACAAAGTCATTTGGGGAGATGTACAGACTCCATTTTGTACAGACTCCATTTTGCGCTACCCTAATACGCCATCTTTTTCTAGGCCCTGTTACGATTTTGCAAAATGTGAAGGATTCGAATCAGGCGTCAGACACCGGACCAGGACCCTTGGTCTTAGTCTAGGATGTAGCGCTCAATGAGAATACTTTTCTTTATTTTCTATGCATTTGAATTGATCCGATACTTAACCCGTCTCACACCCCCTTTTACAAATACCCCGGGTCACAATGGACCATGAACCAGGCCGGTGGGTGGTAGCACAATATTTATTTATTTTAAATTCAAAGAAAATCACACAATTTTTATATTGGGCAGCAATCACCAATGGGGTGATAATTACAATGAAAACCACTGAAATGCACGTTGGTAACCTTCCACAAGAACATACCCAAAGCACAAATGAATAGGAGTAGATTTACTATTTGAGTAGATAGCACCTGAGTTAAGGTTTCCCCCTGCAATGTTCCCTCAACCCCAATTAATTGAATTCTGAGTGGATAGGAAGAAGCAACAGGGAGTCAGGGATATGCCCTTTGCAATTGCACAAAATGACACTCGGATTTTGACAAATAATTAATCATATGCAGAGAGCACTTTCCCAGGGCCCACACCTTGGAGGGGGCCCCAAAGGGCTGCCTGTTCTGAAGAAGATTCAATTGTTCACCAGTCCTAAATAGAACACATCAGGATATTTTATGGGGTGCTTCTGAGGCTCTAAACCCATTGCCTTTCGGTTCTGACAAGTACATTCTGCCTTGATCAATTTATCATGTATTGCTTTCTGTGTTCCCTGTGGTATCCATAGTTTGTGTGTTCCTTACGGCACAACTCTGTAGCATTCTTTCCTTCCTGTGGGAATTATGTTGATCATGTGCAAAAGGCAATGGTGAAATGCATATTGATAAATTGAGTGCCACAATGGTTCAGAAGTTAGCTCAGTGTGTGAAGCTCCCTTTGCAGAGATATGTGTTCATATGTAAAATTAGAATATCACATTCCAGCAAGGCAGGCTGAGCCTTTTCCATGTCTGAAGTTTATATATCTGACTGCATATGTACTTGGCTTTGGAGAACAACATCTGCTATTATCAGCAAAGTACCTGCACCAAATAGGGGTTGCTATAAAAACTAACATGTGATCTGTATGGTGAAGGTCTAGAAACTGGTTTGTTCAGGTGAGGTGTTGGAAAACCTAGGCAATCGCCTCCCACTGTGGCCTAAACTTTTAGTCCAAGAGGTGAATAAGTATCCAAATTCAAGACTATGGGCCTCATCACGACCTCGGCGGTAACCCTTAAATCCGGCGGTAGCGCTATTACCGCCGGATTTAAGGGTCTGCCGAATCAGGGCCTCGGCGGATTTCAACCCAGCTCTGAGCTGGTGTGAAATCCGCTGAGAATTCGCGCTATTACCGCCGGCGGGAAATCCGCCGGCGGTAAGAGCGCAAATTTTCCCCATTGAGCCCAATGGGGAATGGGGCATTCCCGAATGGGCTCAATGGGGAATGGGGATTTACTTTACCGCCGAACTCGTGATCCGGCGCTATTTGCGCCCGGGAGTTCGGCGGTAGGGCTAATACCGCCGGCAGTAATACCGCCGGCGTTACCGCCCAAGTCGTGATGAGGCCCTATGGAACTAAAGTGTTCATGCTTGTATCCTGGATTTGCCAGCAGACGATACAGTGATCCTGGTCAAATCATCTAAAATATCTTACATTACTGTGCTGTCTTCTGTACATTTTGTCTTCTTGCATGCTGCTGGTATCGTTTAGCCCATTACCTGATCTTTCTTCTTATGTAGGCCATATGGGTGGAAGGGTTGGTAGACAGAAGAGAGCGGACCAGATGTTTCAGGCCTCAGGCAAGCATATTTTAAGGTCTGCTTGTTTGACACAAAAAACGGTTTGCTTTTTGGTAAAAGTCAAAGGTTTTTATGCACGTTTATAAATGGAAATGTCACAAGCCATTGTTTTGGAAGTATTTAAAGTTTTAAAATACAAAAGACAAACCCAGATTAAATTTGTTAAATCACATCTATTGGTATACCGGGACTTATATACTTCCCTTGATGATGGAGAGAATGAATCTAGAATCATTCCAATTTTGCATAGCAACCTTCTATAATATTTTGTTTAAAAATGGTCATGTTTGGTAATGTGATTTGTGTACTTTCCAAGTCCGTTTTTATATAATTAGATTGTTTTAGTTCACAGTAAGAACTGGAAAGGAACGTGTTCAAATGCAGAAATTGCAGAATTGGCACAACTCCCAGCTTAAACCCTTCACCCCTTAACCAATGTGTGACCTTGGGCATCCCATTTAATCTTGGATTGCCTAACCTCTCAATATTGCCAGTATGTAAACCTTTCAAAATTGTCAGCCCTTCAGAGTGATTTCCTTCTCATGGTATGATCTTCATAAAAGCTTTATTCATGGTCTCGCTGGCTATAGGGTTTCTTCCACTTTAATATTGAGGTTATTTATATCGCACACCACAGACATTTGTTCCTTTTTTATCTAATGGCAGCACTATTTGAAAACCATATCCCACATCCAATCTCTGTCTGGATAAAGACATCTTCCTAGTGGCTTCTAATCTGCATCCAGTATCCATGCTACGGTATGTGTAGCTTTCTCCTTCCTTCCAACTGGTCTCCTCTATACATGCTTGAGCACTTTTCCATTCTGTGAGGCAGCTAATGTGAGTTCTCTGTCTATTATGGGTTACGTGTACCTTTTACATACGGTCCTGCATTAATACTACAGGCTGCATACCTTCATAGATGTTATTGATAAAAAGTATCCTGTATCTATACTAGAACAGTAACCTCTTCATAGACTGCTAATGTTGGTCTTCAAATGCTACTTGTTTATCATTCTGATTAGAGCAAGAATGAAGAGGGTAAGGGGACTTAAAGGGAGTAAACGTGCCTACTATGCTGCGAGACAGCATATCAACCAATAGGTTGTGAGCGCGATGGGTAGGGGGTGGGGCGCGACTAGTATTCTTGATCTCTTCATTCCTTTGGTTTGGTGGAGGGGGCCCCAAAGATGTCAGTGCCCAGGGACCCAAAAATGCTTAAGATGGCCCTGATTATATGTGTGGTTAAATAATGAGGTACATATGTTTTATCACAGTATCAGGGATGTAATATCATTAGCAACTGCAAGGCAAGGTATCACAAAGGCCATACAGTTCAAAAGCAATTTGAAAGTGAGGACACAGTGCAGTCAAATTACACGTGGAAAAGTTGCAATTTACCCTTTTTTCAGATTTAAATGTCAAAACGGTTTTTAATATAAATGGGTGAAATATACAGAATTGGAATGCTGTTTTTAGGCTGGGGAATAGATGCACATCACAGGGACAACATAAAAGTGAAAGAGCGACTCTAGCTAAATAATTGGATGAGATTTACAAGGTAAAACATATTTGTTTTTGGTGAAATAAAGCCGTTAAAAAGAGAAAATCAGTTTGGAAAGAAAGGGCAAGTTTTACTTAAACTACACTATCAAGAAGATAGCGCTGCCCATAAAAATAGGCTAAGCGGCCGCATTAACCCCCTTCATGCCGCGTGTCTCTTTATGTGTAAATTTACAAAATTATTCAAAATACTGCTAAGTATTTATGCAAGAGAGATATGAATGGCAGAATTGCGCTAGCACTAGAAAATCAAAGACAGGGTGCACAGAAAATTCTAACAGTCTTAAACAAGTTACCAAGGCATGGATAGGATTAGTTAGAGAGTAGAACAAAGGCAAAGTATTAAGATGTGGTAGACTATGGATGGCTATGGGATGGGGAAATACTCACAATCCGCGCTTGAGTTTGGGATTTGGGATAGCCAACCGGGTTCTGAACTCAAAGGGCTCTGGTCACAGCACGGCGGGCGCCCCTTACAACAAACAGTTGGGCAAGTCTGGTCATTGGATTGCAAGGGTATAGCAGGAATGCAGGTAATACTCAAAGATCCATTCTGGTCACAGGATACTCCCCAAAGGGTACCACAGCTTTCCCCCCTTGTTATCAGGATTTTAGTGGGGTTTCTGGATCAATGGCCTTGCTGGGATGGGGTCAGCTATGCTTTGGCCTGGCAGTAGACTCTGGAATCTTGCAAAGGTAGATCTGGGAAGTCTGGATATGCAGCCGCTGGAAATTCAGTAGAGAGTGTCCTGTCCCTGTGAGCTCCAACCCCTTATATAAAGCGGGTGACACCACTCGGTATATTGTTGGGCAGAACTAAGCTAAACCTACCCCCAAGAACCGGATAGGTCATCCCATGCTGGTCGCCTCCTCCAGGAGGGGACTCATTTCAGGGGGTTGTGTTTTATGAGATGAAAAGCCATCCCACAGTCCTTTTTGCCAAAAGTCCATCTTAACATAAATCACACATTTATACAGTTGCAGCATTTTTGCAAATTACATAAGCAGATTATATATTTCACATAGAGCATGGCAGTCCAACTCTCCAGTTTGTAGGACTTTGTTTCGTCCGTATAATTGTTTTCCGTTATTTTCTATGAAGTTATTTTACCTAAAATTCTATAACTTCAAATGTGTATAGATTATCATAAGGCATGTAAATATATTCTATAACTTCAAATGTGTATAGATTATCATAAGGCATGTACATATTACATTTCAAAGTTGTATCATGTACACTTTCCTCAGAATATCCAGTTTGCTGCCATTTTTGTCCCCACTATGCCAGTGAAGGCTACCACATCTTAAATTAAAGCCACCAAAATTACATTGATTGTTAAACCTGCGCCTTACTGCGTTGTCCAATTTTGGAGATAAAAAGTCTTGACATTTATTAATAAAATAGCCTTTTTAGCTAAATGGCCAGCATTGTCTTCCAAATAAGGGCATAGTTTACAAAGCTGCTCTGGAGTTGGTTTATAAGCTCCCCAGTAGAAGTTGAGGGGAGGTGGGTTTCCAAAAGTCACACGTAAGTCTCCCAGAATCTTTTGTTTCAACCTGGAGCACAGACAAAAGTGTGACGAGCGTGTGATATGCTGCCTCCTGGTCCATTCAAAGTTTCAAAGGGCATAATTAACATGTAGGTGTCCCTGAAATCCCTTGTGGCTTCTCTTGGGGCTAGGGCCTTCCTGTTGTCAGCCTCCACATGTCCCTTTAGCCATAGTAGAAACCCTGTTCTGATTTCCCAGTACAGCCAAAACATGTATTATTTGATTTTGTTTTGAATCAGAAGCAAGCCTGTTGAAATAAAACATCCCATATATGTTTCCCAGCAAAACACCCTTTACATTGCTAGGCCAAGACAGGGCCTTATTCAACATTACACTTTTAAAACAGGTATGTTTTCTTATTTGCAAAAGCACATTTTAACATGTGGTGAAGTCTGCTGGTGTGTCCCTTATAAAAGGTTTTCTCTTCTATCTGACTTCCCAACATTATTTTGCAGCCCTAGTCGGTTTCTCTAATACATCAATCCATTAAGGACACAGGTCCACTGAAATTGACATATGCCCTTAGAGCTAGGGTTTCTTTTGAAGCATTGGTTTTTGACATTTTGTAGCCAAAAAGACAAGCATTTTTCCATGCAGCTGAAAGTAAAACTTCTGTGGATTTCCCAGATATGGCCTGACACAGCCTGTTATTCAGGGATAATGCTCTCATCTGCAGGAGCACAAACTGAATATGGATGGGCATGGCAGGGCCTCACTGATAAAAGCAGTGTGATGTTGAACAGATGAAAAGAGCATCAGAGCGGCATCATTTTAAATGTGAAATATTCCCCTTTTTCAATGGGAAACTTTGGGCTAGCAGCAAAGCAGCGCTGCTTTTCACTTTGCTTCTTCAGTACATACAAGCACACACCCTGGCAGCCTTTCTCGGGGTGCTCCCTGTTCCAACTTGCTCAATGGTGCTTGGCAAAACAGGGCAGCCATCATTTTGTATCTGCAAAACGCAGTTTTAATGCGGGGCAGTGGTGCTCAAAGGAGCCAGGGCAGTCATTTTGCTGTTAACTGCTGGAGTGCATCTTGGTTATGGATGGGAATTCTGCTGAGTGGGTCAATATATCCCACCAAAAGCCATCTCTCCCTCCGGCCAGCCCCGCACACACCGAGCCCAGCCAACCCCCTCCTCCTCCTGGCAGCTCTGCTCAGATCCATTTCTCACAGAAGCGCTTGGCCATGTATTGTTGCAAATACTCTGTATCCTTCTTTCTTCCTCTGGGCTCATTGCCTGTGTGTGACCAGCAAGCTCTGGCCTGCATGCCCATCTGTCTCCACAAACCTGCTTGTGCCACCTCGACCCCCACCTTTAGAAGTTACAGCTCATAGACCCTTTGCCCACATTCCTCTCTCTCTTTCTTTGAAGTAACTGCTGGACGACCCTCCCCCCCCCCCGGACGACCCTAAATTGCCCACCAAATACCTAATCCAGTGTGATCAATATACTTTGGCAAAACTAACACCCATCCATCCACTCGTTTGAATTGTGAGGCACCAGGGAAAACAAATCATGGATATCATGGATAAGGTCTTGAAGATAAGACACCTGGGAGAAGGGCCAAAGGTACCCTTGCCCCGTAAAAGCATGGGTTAGAATGTACATATATCGGTCCACATTTTATAGCCTCCTCCATCTAAATAAGGGCTTCATGTCTAACATTACTCTTTTCATGCCAATGGTCATTGTGTAGTTTAGATTAGTAAGAAGTATGACATCTTGGAAGCAAAGTCTGACCTTCGCCCCGTGAAGATGAGCCCAGCTGACCCACGTGCCAAATGAACCGCCCCAGGCCCCAGCCACAGGAACCAATTGGAGGCCAACATTGCCTACACCCTATATGGGACAGCACGGGCTGTGCAGCTAAAATGATTGTACTTCACTATATGGCATTGTGTCACTCATGACGATTCTCTCGTTCATAATGTGCTGCCTTTGTTTCTGCTGGCAGAGCGCTCTCATAATAGCAGATTTCTCTGTGTGCACAACTTTATTAATATAAACTTTGTTCAACTTGCAGTCCTTCTCCTGGTCTCATTCCCTAAGGGGGTGTGTCCTTTATTTGGTTTTGTTTTGCATTGTGTTGGGAGAAGGCGCCTTCATGAATATGAGTAAGAATACATGATATTCTATCAATGGACAGTTTGAGCTCAGTACTCCAGTTTGTTCAGAGATCGCCTCTTGGAATTTGTACAAGGATGAAGTCAATAAGTCTTTTTCTCATGTATCAATCACAGCAAGAGAGCAAAGGGAGCAGCATACTCGATAACAGCGGGCCGGAGGAATCACTTAGGGAATTTTCACTCGCTCCCTGGAAGGAATTCCTCAGAATTGATCCTGAATTAAACAAAGAATGAAAGAATTTTAAGAATTTCTACTTATGGGTTCAATCCTAAAAACAATGTGCAAATAGCTAGGGTTATTCCGATTGGAAGGTGCCACCAAGATGTGGGAGGTTCTGTCACACATCTGATCTCTGATCCAATGGAAAAGAGCAGAAGGGTATGAATCAAGAACAAAAAATCCAGCACAATTGTAACTGAGATAAAGTCTGGGAGGAGTCTGGCATTGGGGCGTAGGAAAGGCAAAGCGCAGTGTACCCCAGAGAAAGAAAGAGAATTTGCTGAATACAAAAGCCCACATGAAAAACTACCACTGCACCGTCATTCACCTTTCATTCCATTGATTCACCTAGTTTGTGATTTCGAATTATCAGGCCCTATATCTGGTTTCCAGGTTTCATTACAGTCCAGCTGAAGAGAGGAGCCCCATAAACCAAGTGCCATTAACAAACATTTGGGGATTACAAAGAATTAAGACTAGGAAGCAGATGTGACCACCTCGCACTGACATCTGGGCTCGACAATCACCCAGGGCTAAGGTCAGCATAATGCCAACCTAAAGCTGCATGAGTCCTCAGATTTATGCAAGTGTACTGCACAAGGTGTATGTGCACACTAATAGGCCTTCAGCAAACCCAACCCTCTCGCCATTCACCCCACTGCTGAAGCAGGAGTTTGGGAGAAGCCAAACCAACTGCAGATACCGCAGCATATTGTAACAATAACAATTGAGCTGTCTAGTATAACTCTAACCAATACAGACCCAGATTAAGAAATGATGCTAGGGAGAAAGAAATACACCTGAATATTGAAACCCATTTGAGGATCCTTGGATAGCAGGCTGTGTGACAATCCGAGGAATAACCAACAAGCCCCAATGCAGAATCAGAAGAGATAAAATACAAAGGAGAATCAAGTAGCTCATGAATCATGAAAGCAGGGGGAAGGCAGCGGTGTCATAATTGACTCTTTTTATCCTTTTAATCTGAATCTAATTTGAGTCTGAAGAAAGCACACGTTTGGAATGACAATGAAATCAAAAACGTAAACAGAAGGCAAATGATATTTAATTTAGCCCATAACCAAGCAACCAACCACCTGTTCAAACAGATTATTACTTTAATGTGTATTAAGAGTACAGAATCAACACTATCCTACGCAAGTTGGGAACCTCCAGAGCAGCAAAGAAAAATACATACCAGTAAAAACATAGTATTCTTGAGGATGAGGTGAATATTGAGACATTATACACAAATCAGCACACACAGAAAAAATGAAGTCACAAGACAGAATGAACAAAGCCAATTCAGATCAGGACTCTGGTTACATGTTAAGATACTGGGAACAAATATGCTTGTCTCTTTAATTGTGGGGCCCAAGCGTCCCCTACCAAAAGGGGTGGTCGAATATTTTACAATGAGCAGAATACTAGGACAAGTGGTGTTAATGAGACACAGAGAGATAAAGGATATGGGCAAAAACTGGCAAGAAAGTTGACTCTACAGAAAGGAAAAGCAGTGATTTTATTCTATTCTTTAAAAAAATCTAATGGCAACTCTATTTCCACAGATCTAAAATCCAAGCACGAGGTGCTGTCGGTGAGAGACAGCACAGGGTATTTCTTCTATCACACATTTTTTTGTGAAATACAACCAGCAGGTCAAGTTTTACATGGTAAAACACAGACACCGGGCACATATCCTTTCCTCGCAGGAAGTGCCAATATATAAACCTGGGTAGGAGTAGCGCAGTGCCTCTGCTGCCTTTTGGAAAACATCCTCAACCAAGTAAAATATTTTTTTCATTTGTCCACTATAAAAATCAAACGTGTTTCTATATACTGGGGATGAGTCTAGCACATGATAACCCCAACTGTGCCGCTATGGCCTGCCCCCAGAAGCAATTCCGATATCACAATCTTAGTACTGTATGCATGAATTTTAAAAACAAACACTACATGTAATACACATACATATTTCTAAACTAGAACCTGATCAAAAAAAAACATTGGACGAAAATGTGTTACTCTCTTTGATGAACAGATCTTAAATACATAAGACTCGTCCTCACGTCTTTTTATTTCCAATTTAAACAGATTATACAGAAGAGAAACTCAGGAGAACATGGCAGTAACTAAGTACACTGCAAACACGTGAAAAGGTCCCCCATGTGTTAAGGGGCACCAGTCCTAATTCATAAAACCAAACAGCGAAAGGGGACAATATCCCAACCTCTCAAAATGCCTACCTCCATTACCACACCATCAAATACATACCTTGAACCCCAATGTCATGAAATGGTTGTAAAAAAAAGGTTGACCATTCACAGCCTCGAATCAATGTGCATTGCTGTTTTGCTGTTCCTGCATAAGGAACAGATAGGACATCACCACACTCTTGTAATTCTCTCTGAGAAACAACAAGACCCAGCATGGACTAAAACCAGAAATATGTCTACATCGTAGCAGATTCTTGGATTCACTGGATAATGATTTACAGCATGCAGTGAAATATTCAAGCATAAAAGGAGTAACTCGGCACAGCTGAACTTCACTGATCTTCAACGTGTGACTAAATACCAGACTCTGTAGTCAATTGTTCTCATTGATTTCTCAACTTATTAGCTCTATCAATGTATAGCAGTACGGTACACTTAAACATCTTTTCAAATTCTAAAATATTTATTCCTGTTATGACACTTAAATTGACTGGTTTTAACATATACATTGGGGCTCACTATGCAAGCCCTGGAGCATTACAGTGTTTAAAGTTATTTTACCACCCCATGACATTGGGCCTCATTACGAGTATGGCGGTAGGGGGTTAACGGCACCGGTAAGGATGACGGTGCCGTTAAACCCTACCGCCGCATTCCGAGGTCCCTTAAGGGGTCCCACTAGGGCCGGCTGGTTTTACCAGCTGCCCTTAACGGGACCCGCTCAGGGACAAGTCGCTAATAACGGGCCCGCTATTTGCGGGCCCATTATTAGCTCCTTCCCCATTCCTATTGAGCCCTATGGGGGCTCGAACGGGAATGGGGAATGGTTTTCAGAATGGGGACTTACCGGGTCCTCCAAGGTTGGAATGACCCGGTAAGTCCCCATTCCGACTACCCAGACCCAGACACAGGTTTGGAGGCAGCCATGTTGCTGATAGCACCATGGCTACCTCCAAACTCGTAATGAGGCCCATTGTCTTCATGTTTTGCAGGTGGAGTAGGAGACGCAAGGGCAAATACGTTTTCGCCATCACATTACCGCTCTGCCTGAGATTTTCATGCGTTTGAAAAAGTAATGTATTCTTATGGAATCTGCCACTAAATTAACATCTGCTAAAAGCAAGTGGGTCCCTTAGGAATACATTGTAAAGGACCCCCTGCATAGTATAATTTTCAGGTGGCATTTACATTTTTCACAAAGCGTACAGAAAAAGAAAAGGGTAAAGGTGATTTTGCCTGTATTTCCTCTTTCCTTTTCCACTCCTTTTAGTGAAAGTTAAAAATTGAATTTAGGGGATTCACAGCACACTGGCAGTCCCTGCATGCAGTTTGCATACATTTAATAGCTAGCTCAAAAGTGGTTCCCTTCGTTACAGATGTCTTCGAATTATGAAGCACAGCACAGACCCATGCTGTATCCACGACATGCCTTCCAAATTCTAATCATGTTGCTGATATGCATTGTCTGTCACACTCTTGACCTCTTTAAAGGTGAAGGACACTTCTTTTACTGTGCATGACTCAATAAAGATTTACTGTATATTTTATGTTAATTTATCAAATGAATTTGTTCCATAACCACCAAAATAAGGGAGACTATGGCCCTCATTAGGAGTGAGCCGGGTCCGGTTACGGGACCTTTTCTAGACCGCTCACTTTGAGTCTGCCGGTAGGGGCTGTGAAATACTGGCAGGTCTGACGTGCTGGTAGTTTAGGCCCATACCGGCAGATAAATAACTAAAGCACCGTCACTGCTACTTCAGTGTTCCCATTCCCATCGAGTCCTATAGCACTCCACGGGAATGGGAACTTACTGTTTCACTGCCGCATGTAATATCCCGGTATTACTGGGATATCGGATGCTGGAAACAGGAAGCCGAGGTTGCTGGTAGGCCATCATCGGTACTACCGGTGGCATAATGGCAATCTTATAATGAGGGCCCGTGTGATTTACTGGCTACATTTTAAACTGTAAACACAGAAAACCAGTTCGCAAATTCCAGCTTCTCCACTTGACCCCATTAAGTGATCCTTGGCAAATTGTTTTACCTCAGAGTGCCATATTTCATTAACTGATAAAATGTGGATTTCCTCGTGGTGAGTCAGTTCCGGGAAAGCTATCTGAAATGTCTTACTTATACATGGGGCCTCATTACACGGATGGCGGTAAGGGTTTACCGGTACCGGTATTTTACCGGTACCGGTAAATCCTTACCACCTTACTACGAGGTTCCTTTGTGGGTTGGGGAATTTAACTCCTGCTTTTTGCAGGCGTTAAAAACCAACCCGCAAAGGGACCCAGGGAGCTAATTACGGTACCGCAATTTGCGGTACCGTAATTAGCGCCTTCCCCATTCCCATTATGCCCTATGGGGCAAAAATGGGGAAGGGCAATGGTGGAAGGGGGAATTACCGCCCCGCCAACCTTGGAATGGGGCGGTAATTCCCCTTTCCGCCAAGGCGGTGCCGGTATTTTACCGGCATGAACCATGGCGCTAATAGCACCATGGTTCTCCGCCATCCGTGTAATGAGGCCCCATCTTTCTCATTGTGTGACTCATTTATAGTGTGGCGAATTGAAAATGTGCTGATTTTCCACTGGCAGAAATGGCTGTATTTAAAGGTTGTACAGTCTTGGTTTTACACTAGACATCCACTGGTAAAATGCTGGCAGAAACGTATTGAAAAACACTTTGTGAACCAGGCCGCAAGGTTAGGTTTCCAAGGCCTCCTTCCTAACAGTAAAACAAACAGAATAAAATGTTTACCGCTCAAATTCACTTTGTCACATTCAAAACCATACCTCGATCGGTCCATCTTACACCCGCTCTGTCGCCTGCTCCACCTCCACACCCTAACACCTCACAGGGCCCTTTTTGTCATTCTTGACCACATGGCCCTTTGTCTTAAACCTGTCACTGGCTGAAGTGATCCACGCCTTCAAAAATCATTAGTACCCGGCACGCGCGGCTGAACAGGAATACTGTGTGGTGATTGGCTCATTTGCGAGCCATACCACACGGTATTCCCGTCCACGCCATGCGTGCCGGCTACTCTGTTCCCGGCAGGGGGCGTGGCTGCCCTTCAGCCAATGAGGAGGCTTGAAACGGGGCAATCCAAGCTCTGCGCCTCCCCATGGCTGGAGGCTTCTTTCGTCCCCCGCCGGGGACTCAGGTAAGAATTTTTTTTTTCCCTTCCTCCTCCCACCTCCCACCCCACCCGACTTACCTTCTATCCTGCAATCTCTGGCAGGGACGATGGAAGGTTCCTGGTGTAAGAGGATTCAATTCAGCACTACAGCCAAGTCAACGCCTAGTCTAGAATACTGAATGAAAACCCTTATTGATATATCTTTATGTCCAGTTCATGCGTTCTGGATGACTACCCCTATATAACACCCCTCTCTCAGAATCCCCCTGACCCCACTGAGCCAAGAAGTAGTTCTGTTTTGCAAGTTAAAAGGTTTATTTGAGAAGTAAAGCAATATATATCTATCACACTTTATAATAAATTAATAATTGAATATCACACTTAATCTGAGATGATAAAGATTAACAACGGAGAATCTGGCACTAGCACACTTCTTGATAATCACTAAGGAGTTAACATGAAATGGATAAGATAGCAACAATACTTTTATGGTTTCAAATGGATGCAATGTGGAATGAAATGCAGTAAAGAAAATAACTTGATAGGATTTCAGCAAAAGACAATGTAATCACTTTCTTGGACAATTCACCCCCCCTTTTATGCAATGCAAGGAAATGGAAGGAAGGCACACAATTCTCAGAAATGCAATTCAAATGTAATTCAGTTCACCCAGCAACTTAGACTACAGAAGTTGAAAACACAGGCAAAATGCTTTGATATGTGCTGGCAATGGAGTGAAAATATGTTAAAATGCTTTTAATTCCCTCTAGAGGTTCAGGGTGAGTGGTATCTAGTTAATATTAGTCCAGGCTCACACTAGCAATGGTTCAGGGATAATTAGCAGGTTAAACGAATTTCTGGCAACTGAAAGGCAAGCAGCAGCAGATTTTTACACGTGAAGAAATTTGCAAATCGCGGTAAAATGTCAAATCGCGGCTAAATTTGCAAATGCGCCGAGCGCGATTACAGAGGAACTACAGGGACTATCACTATCTTTTTGGGGTCATAGAAAAGCCTAGGATCTCAGCTTCCGGATGAAAGTTACTGCAAGTCTCTAGCACAAACGGTCACGGAGATATGAGCGATTAAATAAAGGTCGTTTTTCAGATTTGAAATTTTAAAGTTCAAAAAGACAAGTGCAGCTTGCAACTAGAAAATGACAAGTGACAGCTTTACAAATGACAGGTGACAGTTAGGAGACAGTTCTACTTAGATTAAAATAGGATTGAATTATATTATTTTAACTAAGAGATTGGTTCTGCACAGTTTTCTAGGTACTCACACTATATTCTTGAGTGAAATGGACCTCGCCACGGATCTGGTCAGGTTTTAAACTGGACTCTGGTCTCTGCACTTCACAGTGATCTGGGTCTGCTCTCTCTCTGGATTCTGAAGATTGAGAGATTTAAAGTCTGGATCTTTCTGCACAGCTTTCTCCAGAGATTGATGGAGGTAAAGTATGGATTTTCCAGCAGAGCGTCCCGCAGCAAATGGATTTGAAGGTCCCTATCTGTCCTGTCTCTCTGCTTTTATGTGTTTTTAAAATGGGTGTGTGTGAGCAGCATCACTAGCCAGCCCCTCTCCACTTATCATTGGCCAAGCTTTCATTTCTCCCCTAATTGGGGGAGCTAAGTTGTGTCAGAGTGATGTCATTTTACAGCCTGCAGAAAGTCCACTCCTCCTGTCAACTTACACACAAATCTAGATTTGAACCAAATACATATTTGCAGAGGTACATATTGTTTAAAATTACATGCACCCATCATGCATTACAGGAGGTATACCCTGTTCAAACTCTGCTCTTCCTGGGAGATTGCATTCAGAAATGGCAATATATTGCACTTTTTAACTGGTTTGCAATACCGGACATTACCCCAAATTTACACACATGTGCGCAAGGAGTATGGACATTAGTTGATGAAGTGTCAGATTTTTCACATGCACACATTTTGAGTAATATCCTCTTTTCCGCTAAAACCCCCCTGAACATACCACCGGTTCTAAAAACCTCTTAAAATGTGGGCAGAAAAATCACAAGAATTATGGTATCATTTATAAAATTTTCACATGTCCGCTCTATGAGTTATTCATCTTTTTAGAGTTATGTTCTGGCCCCAAAGGGGTGTGGTTTTCCTCCAGCACAAGGTTGAATTTCTGGTTTTTCCAGTTCTGCCAAGCCAGCTTGCTCTCACGGGCAGTGCCCCTCCTTTGTCCTTCCAGGAGGAAGCTACATTTACGACATCTGCAATAAACCATCTGCCTGGGTCAGGACAGGGCTTTGTTCAGAGCTCCTATATTCTGTGGGGGCTCCCCTTAATTCAATTATCAGAGAGATGGCATATCCTTAGTGTGGCCAGCAAAAGGCAGATAGGCCTGGGAACACAGCTGTGACTCAAGTTTCACTCCTGATGGGGGGTAGTTGGTGGGCAGAATTCAGTTCCTTAAGCCAGGTTTCAGATAAAATGTCACTTTTTGTTACCCAGTTTAAGTCAAGACAATTTTTTACATATGCAGCTAAAATGCTGATTCTAAGTTTAAAACTATGACATTTAAACAATTGCAACCTATGTGCCACTCAGAAGTAGGTCACTCATTTCTCTTAAACATTGAGATTTTTAATGTCTTTCAGTCCAAATTTACTTAAACTGCTGAAATCCACAGCTCAGCCAGTCTTGTTATAAACCTTCAAGTCACTTCAGAATATGACTTTAGATTGTATCCACCTCTCAGTAAGTCTTTCTTTGGCATGTTTTGGGTTCATTTATTCCGTTTTCTACAAAAAAGTAAAATCTGGTTGTTTTAAAACGCCGGCTTTCTGATAGTGGTGAGTACTGGTACTGCACCCCTTTTTGGGATTTAAGAAAATGAATTCCCAACAGTTATGGGTTTGCTTTTGGCAATCAGCATTGCCATTCCCAATGGTTTCAGACTACTGTGTGGGTAGTCCAATGGTGGTTTTAGGCAGTGTCCTTCTGTGCCCATAACATCGGCAAAAATGAGTGGCAGCCTATTCTTCATGCATTTCCCTGTGCATTTTCTGGGAAGCTCTGGCCATCATGATGTTTTCCATGTCAGTACTGCACAGTTTTGAGGTAGGGCTCGGATGCATGGGTAAATACATCCCACAAGCCCCCCTCTTGCGATGGCCATTCGGTTTCACTGATGGGACTTGCAAGATCTGGGATGTAGTTCTCATCTTCTTCCGGTGGATGGCCAGTTCAGCATCTCTTCCTCCATCCGGTACTGGTCGATCGATTCTCCTCGCCGGTCCTGATGGGAATATTGGGCGGTACCCCGGGCCCGTTGCGTCTCTGCTCCCGGTCTCCGGATCGTCCTCCTTGTCCCATCTCCAGGTTTTCTTTCTCCTAGGACGACAAAGGAAGAGCGGCAATACCTATCCATAGACATTTTTCCACCACTGTTGAGATAGTGGGGCAGCATATGCATTTCATCATAACGAAACATTACATTCTTATTTTGAAAAAAAAAACAGTATAACTAAGAGACAGTTTCATGCAAATCACAATATTTTAGAGACTAGATGTGGTATGTGTTATGGTTGGAACTGAATTAGTCTGAGACAGTACCCGCTAGGATTCCAGAGGATTCCTCCAGTTGTTGCAGAGTGTGCCTGCGATGGCAACATTTCAACTGGTTTATGTGGACCCACTTGTCTTCCCCCGCTGCCAAAGGACCTTTGGGGATGTGGATTTTGTAGGCCACAGGGGAGATCTTGTCGATGATCTCAAAGGGTCCCTTCCATGTAGGCAAAAATTTCCGCTGTTTTGCCTGGTTTCTTTGGAAGTTGTATAGATAGACCCGGTCCCCTACCTGATATTCCTTCCTGGAAGTCTTCAGGTCATAGTGGGTCTTCATGCTATCAGCCGATCTTTCTAGATTCCGCTGAGCGTAAGCAAAAGCATGTTGGAGGTGTTTCCTTAAATTCTCCACATACTCATGAGTAGTGGAGGCATTTATCAGTGTCTGCTCTTGGGTCCTATAGAGCAAATGCTGTGGAAGCACCATCTTGCGCCCAGTCATCAACTCAAATGGTGACATTTTGGTTGCAGATGAAGGGGTAGATCTGATGGCCATTAGGACCAGAGGTAATCGGATATCCCAACTTGGCCCAGAATCTGCCACAAACTTCTTTAATATGCTCACAATAGTTCGGTTATATCTCTCTACTGCCCCAGAAGAAGCTGGCCTGTAAGCAATATGCAACTTCCTTTTGACCCCCAGTATCTCCCACATCTTTGTCATTACTTCACTGGTGAAGTGGCTACCTCTGTCTGACTCAATCCTTTGAGGTAGACCAAAACGGGAAAAGATGTGGTTAATCATCAAGGCAGCTGCAGTTTCTGCCTTGCAATTTGGGGCTGGGAGACATTCCACCCACTTGGTAAACAAGCATGTCACAGTCAACATGTACTTATTCCCCCTAGCAGAGCGAATCACGGGGCCTACAAAGTCGATTTGTAAATCTGACCATGGCAGTGTCATCCCCCGCTTTTGGAGAGGCGCGCGGTGCGTGAGGGATGATGGCTGAAATTGTGCACACACAAGACACCCCTTCAAGTATTGGTCGAGGTCCTGCCCCATGTGTGGCCAGTATGCAACCTCTCTTAAGATTTCCAATGTTGTGTGAAACCCCCTATGACCGGCGGTGGCCGCATCATGGGCGTGACTTAACATCAGGCTTCGGAATGAGGTAGGAACCACCCACTGATCGTGGCCAGCTTTGGATTTCCTTACCAGCAAACCGTCTTGGATCCGGAACATTTTTGGACATTTCATCAACACTCTTAGGTCCTCTTTCCCAATGTAATCGTTATCCGTCAGGGGAAAGTTCTCAGGGTCCTCAAGGTGCTGGTAAAATTTACCAATTATTGGATCCCCCTTCTGAGCGGTAATCAAATCAGCATCAGGGGTCTCCTTGCTCCATTGTGCAATTGAAAGGTCGTTGTGAGCATTTGTCTGGGACCTAGTGATAGCAGTGACCTGGATTTCCCCCAACAGGCACTCAATCTCAATTAGATCCCCTTGGATGGCCCCGGTTTTGGCCAGCTGATCAGCTAAGTCATTTCCAGTTTTGTTTGGTCCCTCTACTTTGGAATGACCCTTGATCTTTTTCCAATAGATGGTCATCTCATTCGAGGTGACCAGATCATCAATGTTTTGGATCAACTTCCCATGTTTCAAGCGTTTGTTGTTAGCACATAACATGCCTCTGGTTTTCCAATTAACCAGGTGCTCCACGAACCCGTTCTGTACATAATCCGAATCTGTGATTATGACCAGTTCGTGGAGTTGATGCTGGACAGCAGTGAGGATGGCCTGATGCACCGCCATCAATTCTGCCACCTGACTACTTCAGGGACCAATTTTGTACCCAGCGGAGGGTTCTGGGGACTCATTCACCCATGCATTCCCTACGCCAGCCACCAGTTCTTTCTCCCCGTTGTTGTCAACATGGTAAGAGCATCCATCCACATAGACAGTGGGCATTCCCTCACACTTGTCCTCTTCAAAGACTTTGTGTGGGGAATTAAGGTATGCCTCCGTGTTGTCCTTTATTTTTAGACTTTCGTCCTCGAGACAGTTTTCTCTGGCACAATCATGCAAGTCAGCCAGACCTTGCGCGAGGGGACTCTTCTTGTTTTGGCCATATCTGACCTCCACAGGAAAGCCTTGCATTGACAGAATCCAGGAAGTAATTCGGGAATTACTCACATTTCCAGCCCGGATTCTGTCACTTTGGAGATATTGCAGAGGCTGCTGTGGAGTCTCCACTATGATGTGTTCCCCATGGATAAACGGGTGGTAATTCTTCAATGCCCACACCGTTGCCAGGAGTGCCTTCTCACAATCGTTGAATTTTTCCTCCACCGAGGATAAAGTTTTGCTCGCATAGGAGATTACTTTATTGACCTTGTCATGCTTTTGGTATAATACTGCCGCCAAGCACGTATTAGAGAACCCCGTCTCCAGGAAGAACTCCTTGTTTCTGACAGGGTAAGCTAGGCAAGGCGCTTGTGAGAGGCTTCTCTTGAGTTGTCTTACTGCCTCGGCTTGTTCTGGACCCCATTCCCACTTGACCCCCCCCTTCAGGAGATGAATCAGGGGTCTGGTGATCTCTGCGTAGCCCTGAATGAACTTTCTGCTGTAATTAGTCAGTCCAAGGAGGCTCCTTAGTTCCCGCAGAGTTGTGGGGTCTTTCAGTTTCTGAAGTGCTTCCACTTTCTTTTCCTGGGGACAGAGGCCCTGAGCAGTAATCTCATGCCCCAAGAAATTAACACGGGTTCTACACCACTGTGCTTTCTGAAAGGAAAGTTTTGCTCCGGCGGCCCTCAACTGCGTCAGAACATAACGGATCTCCGCTATGTGTTCCTCCACAGATGAACTTTTGATGAGGACCTCATCTACATAAGCCAGGTTAGCCCTCGCACCCAGGTCTGGCATGGCCTTATGTAGGAAAATATTGAACTCATTACCGGAGTTAAGGTATCCGAAGGGAGTCCGGGTCCATGTCTACTGCTGGCCCCCAAAGGTAAAAGCCAGTTTGTATTGGTCCTCCCTACTGACCGGCACGGTCCAGTATCCATTGGTCAGGTCTATTGCAGTGAATACCTGTGACCCCTGGATCTGGGCCAGCCCTTGGTCAATGTAGGGCAGAGGCCATCAGGAAGTATGGACCCGTTTGTTGAGCTCCCTGAGGTCGGCGCAGAGTCTCCACTGGCCGTTTGGCTTCAATATTCCCAGCACTGGATTATTGAAGGTGCTGTGGACTGGACGGATTATTCCCCGGGACTCAAGGTTCTTAATTATTTCAGTAAGGGACTCCATTGATGCGAGAGGCAAGCGATATTGCTTCACAAACACAGGAGTCATGCCAGGGTCCGTGGGGATTGTTGTTGTGTGGATGTCGGTGCGACCACAGTCATATGAGTCTACCGCAAAGAGATCTTGGAAATCCAAGAAAACTTGTTTCAACTTTTGCTTTTGTTCCAGAGTCACACAAGCATCAGCTAGGTTGACTCTCTCTTCCACCATCTGCCTGAAGCCTGGAAAGACTTCTGGTTTGGCTATTTCAGCGGCCTCCTCCAGCTGGGTGGAGAAGTCCCTGGTCAGAGTGCTGATTTGGACTGGAGGCTTCAGGTGGGAAAGGCAGCCCTCATGGACCTGGAAAATCACCTCATCCCTCCTGAAGTCACAAGTCACATCTTCCTTACCATAGGGGCAGGAAGTGTACACCAGGAAGTTCCCCCCATTCCGGGTAAAAATCCTGTCTGGTGTTGTATTGTCCTCACTGTCACTGTCAAAACAGTCCTTGGGGATTGGTCCTAACAGTTCATTTACTAAGTCGATGGAAAAATGTCGGTCATCAACCGCCATTCCAATAATGGTGCCTGCGGCTAGAGTAATACTCTTTAAGTCGCTGTTATCCACCTCTATTAGAATGGTGTCATGTTCTATGTTGACTAATGGAGTTGGGTTTACCCCCAACCCTTGCTGTTGGAGAGAAGCGTTTAGATGTATGTAAGCATCAGGGTTTTTCAAATGTTGTCCTCTTTTAACTTTCACTTCCAGGGAGAATTGTCGGGTCCTTTCTGGGATGGTGACTTCCTCTTTGATCTGAATTTCAACTGCATAAGGTAGCAATTGAGCTAACCTAAATGCTTTTTCTGGATCATCAAAGCCCATGGGATTATCCGCTAATCGGGACCAAGCTTTGAAGTTTATTAGGTCCAAACTAATGGCAAAGCGATTGAGAATGTCACTGCCTAAGTAAAAGGCGGCAGGGACGTCTCGCACGACCCAACAATTGTGGACTATGCTCTTGTTGCCAATGGAGATTTTGAGCATACACCTGCTTGGCAGGAGATGTTTGGAATTAGGCGCTTCCAGGTCCATTTCCCATTTGTCTATCAGTTTGAATGTGGGAATGGCTGGATCTTTTGGGAGTTGGCAGAACATGGCTTCGCTGATGAAGCTCTTACCGTTGTTCACACACACTCGAGCGAGAACAGAGTCCTTCCCATCATTTAACTGAACAGGGATGAACAACTGCTCTCCAATTTGCTGAATATCAGCCAGGCTCTGAGCTGATTTCACATCTTTCTGGACTGTAGGAGTGGGAGTTTCTGATTGTGGATTAGTAAAGAATTTCAGGGTGTTTCCTTCCAGTGTGGAATACCACCTTAAACTGGAAGGAAGGTTGATTTTCAGAAATAGAGAGGACCCCCCATCACCAGTCTGTTGTCCTACTGCTATTACTGTCACGTCTGGAATTTGGTTGTTCTGGAAGTGAAATTCTACTTGGTCAGATTTTTGTTCAACCATGTGGCAGGTGCCGTTTAAACTAACATGGTTGACACTCTGTTTTAATTTTATTGGTCGGCTAGTCTGGGTCCAGAGGACCTTGTTTGCACAATCTATTAGGGGTGACAACCTTCTCAGGAGGTCATTCCCCAGTAAACAAGGGGTGCCCTCCGGAGTCACAACTATGACTGGGTGTTTCAACTTGTGTCGCCCAATTTTAATGTCCAAATCTGCCGTCCCCTCGACGGGAATTTCCTTCCCGTCAAAGTTCTGCAGTTGTCCAGGAAGAGAAGTGAGAGGAATTTGGTAATTCTCTCCCCTTCCTGCATTCAGTTCATCAAAGGCCCTTCTGGACAGAAGGGTAGCTTGAGATCCCGTGTCCACCAGTGCCAAAATTGTACCCTGCCCCTGTACTCGGACCGGGGCATAGTATCTTCCCTCCTTCTCCTCAAGGGGGCACAGATAATGCACATTTTTGGACAACTGGTGGGCTAACTTTCTGGTTTTGGACATCGCTAGCGAAGAGATTTGGGCAGAATTCTGTGGAGAGCCTTGGGAATCTGAAAGAAAAATTTGGCAACTGGAGATCAGAGCCATTGTGGGTTCCCCTGGCTCCGGTTCTGGGCCGCCCCCCCCTTTTTGGAGGCAGTCACCAGGATGGGTTTGAACCAGGGGATTTTCTTGCTGTTGGTTCTGGGATGAGATGGTGGGCGGCGGTAGCTCAGTCTCCCCATCTCCCCAGTCTGGATTTGCATCCCTAGGGACCCATTTTTCTTTGGGAGGAGTTCCCCCCTCTCTGAAGGAGAAGATCCTTTTCCCAGGATCCTCTGAGGATCCCTCTCCCTCAAATTGGAAGATCTGTACCTCCTCCTCAAACTGTGTCTGTTTGGGTCTTTTGTTTCTCCTACCACCCCTCTGCTCCTTAGGAGGCAGACTTTCAGGGGCAAGAGATTTTGTTTCCGGTTCCTGGGTTTCCAGGGGCTGTTTACAAGTGAGGAAGGAAGCTTCCTCCAAGGTTTTACACCCCCCTTCCCCTTGTGCCTCCTCCCTGGGAACCGGTGAGTTATCGGGGCGCTGCCCCCGTCATTGTTCTGGGGCACCAGGTCCAGAGTTGGGTGCGTTCTGCGCCGGCATGCCGATCTGAGAGTTCTGCTGAGCCCTCAGTATGTGACCCAGATCCCGCGCCATGTTTTGAACCTGGCGCTCTAACTGGGAAACCCGCTCAGGCTGATACGGGGCCCTGTTTTCTCCCCTGGGCTGATCCCGGGAAGAGTAGCTGTCCCTCCTCTGGTAATACCCCGGGTTGGGAAGATTTGGGTACCCCTCCACCCTTGGCCTCCCCTCTCCCGGATTCAGTGGTCTGGGCTCAGGGAATTGGGGAAAGAAGGATGGATGGTTTTGGGGCTGAAAGTCGGGTGGATATCTGGGGAAAAAGTTCTGCCCAGGATTTGGAGAGTTTCTGCCCTCCGGTGGGAAGTTAGGAGGGAAGTTCCCTGGGTTAGGTGCTTGGCTGGATCCCCCCCCTTGGGCTGGAGGAGTCCACACATAACCCAGGATGGGTCTGTTTCCCTTGTAACGGGGACTTACATAATCAGGAGAGCGAGGGACCCCATTTGTGGGGCTGCCTCCCTGGCTCCCTGTCTGTGACTGGCCCGAGGACCTTCTGGGCCTAGCATTATTAGGTGCAGGTAGGTTTTTAGGCCCCCCCATCTCCAAATCTAAAACGGGGGTGACCTTTACCTCTGCCACCTTGGCAGCAGCAGGGGTGCTGTTGGCTTTGGGGTTTTTCTGGGCATTACTTTTGCTATCTACCGGTTTCTGCACCTCATAGATCCGGGTAGCCTGTTCAATGACCCAGTCTAAAGATCTTTTCTCGTGAAAATCCCTCACGAGCTGGGTCATTATGTATTTGGGCAAGGCATGAAATAATGTATTAATGAATTCTCTACTGTATGTGTGCACCCTTCTGGTGGTCTGCGCAAAAGCACGTTTCAGTTCTTGCACAAATTCTTGTGGGGCCTGATCCTCCCCACATTGCAAATTGTAGGCTGCCTTGCGAGCCTCTTGAGGATTTCTATGAATGGAAAAATGTTTCAAGATGGCCGCCTTATAGGTGGACCATCTTAAATGATTTTGGTCCTCCAGCCCCGCAAAGAAACTGGAGTATTCCGGGGAGAAGGTCCACTTTACATATTGAATACAGCTTTGGCTGTCCTTCAAATGGAAAGTCTCCATCATTTGCTCAAACAACTCTAAGTGCTCCCAAACAGAATACTTAGCGTTCTTATGGTAAGGCGTGATGATGCTCCTGATCGCCTTAATCTGCTTTAAGGGGTCCTTAAGCAAGGCCCTTTTTGCCTTATTGGCCTTTTTGGTTCGGGTAACCCTTGTCCATTCATCCTCTGACTCAGAGGCACTGCTCCCAGAGGTTCCTGTCTGCTCTTCCAGGTTTTCACGGATTCTGCGAGCCTGGGAATGGCTGGCAGAATGTGGGGACCTGGTCTCCTGTGTCCTGCGCAGTTCAGAGGAGTCTTCAGATTCCTCCTTGCTGCCAGGATTTGATGGGTACCCCCTCCACTGACCTAACTGGGCAGAGGTTTTCAGGATGCCCTTAATGGGCCTACTCTCCTGGGGTTCCCCACTAAATTGCACTGCGCTTGGGTGCCCATACCCGGATGCCCGCCCCTCCATACCTGGGTGGTACTGGCCTATGAGCCCCATACTTTTGTCTGGATAGTAGTCTGCCATCCCGGTGGCCCGGTGCTCATGTGCGCCGGGGAACATGGGGGTGGCAGAGTCCAGGGACTGAGAGGTATGAGGGCCTCTGGTACTAGGGCTCCTGAGGTTATGCTCCGGAGTTTCCCTTTCCCAGCGAACCTCATCTCTATCCGCCCCTGCTCCCTGTTGCAATGCAAGAGCCTGCATTTGTGCCTTCAGTTCCTCAGTTAAGGCCTTACTGGACTCTATCAGTCTCTCCTGCATCGCTACCTGTTGTTGGAGCCTATGATTGTGTTGACAGAGGGCCTCATTTTCCCTCTGTGCTTCCTGGTTGGTCCTGGAGAACTGGGCCAGTCTTTGCTGCAGGAGGGTTACCTCCTGAGCTGTGTCCCTATTGGCCTGCTCCTTTCTTGCTAGAGCATCCTCCACCCTTCTGGTGTGCTCTACCAAGTTCTGGTTTTCTTTTTGGAGATCACCCAGCCCCTGGAGGGCCAGGTGATTTTCTTCAATTTCCTTTTTTAAGTGGCAGACTTCCTGGCCTAAAGTGTCTCTTTCCTGACTAAGAGCCTGCATATGTGCCGCCAGGTCGTCCCTTTGCCTTTGGAAGGCACCGGCTTTCTGGCGCTCCTGATCAAACTCTGCCTGGGTATCCAGGTCTTTCAGGATCAGTTTATTGCTCTCCTCTTTCTCTCTGTCTAGTTGGATTTGCAGGGTGGCTACCTGCTCTGTGCATGCCCTGTTGAAATTGATCTGTTGCTCCAGCTTTTTCTGGCTCTGCAGTAGGGAGTCCAAACTGTCTTGGCGTTCCTGCTGCAAAGCCAGAATTCTGGTATCCCGGTCTGTCTTTTCCTGTTGCAGGATGTCCATATCCTCTTTTATTTTAATGATGTACTGCCTACTATCATCTTCTGACTCCTGGCTCCTCTGCAGCCTCTGCTCAGAAGAGACCAGGTCAGATTGGACCTTCTCTAACGCCATCTGTCGCTTATTCGCCAGATCTTGGCTTTCAGTACATCTATCCTGCATGTCTCCCATATATAGGTACAGGTATGCCGCTATCCTAACAATCTTGTCGTGTTCATCTTTGGCCTTCGGGGCCATGTATAGTTCACTCAGGGCCACATGTAGTGGACCCTGATCTCTATATATATCTGACCCCGTTTCAGTGACCTGTTGTGTGATTGCCTGCAACCACGCATCCTGGCCCTGCTCGGTCCATTCACCTCTCACAAATAGCTTATGTAAGAGGTGCTCTCTGGCTATTTTCATGTCCACGAGTGTCGTCATTCTGGAAATTTGATTTCCTTCCTGACTTACAAGAGTTAGTATTTTATTCTTGCAAAACAGACCGTTTCCTTGGAGCGTTCCTATGAGGAGTGCTTTACAGCGTAACACAGCGTGGTTATCCGACCGGATATGTGTATCTGGTCAGCTGGCACGCTGTATTAATCTGCACAAATGGTAGATCTAACCCAAACGTCCGGCACGAGCCCCCAATTTGTAAGAGGATTCAATTCAGCACTACAGCCAAGTCAACGCCTAGTCTAGAATACTGAATGAAAACCCTTATTGATATATCTTTATGTCCAGTTCATGCGTTCTGGATGACTACCCCTATATAACACCCCTCTCTCAGAATCCCCCTGACCCCACTGAGCCAAGAAGTAGTTCTGTTTTGCAAGTTAAAAGGTTTATTTGAGAAGTAAAGCAATATATATCTATCACACTTTATAATAAATTAATAATTGAATATCACACTTAATCTGAGATGATAAAGATTAACAACGGAGAATCTGGCACTAGCACACTTCTTGATAATCACTAAGGAGTTGACATGAAATGGATAAGATAGCAACAATACTTTTATGGTTTCAAATGGATGCAATGTGGAATGAAATGCAGTAAAGAAAATAACTTGATAGGATTTCAGCAAAAGACAATGTAATCACTTTCTTGGACAATTCACCCCCCCTTTTATGCAATGCAAGGAAATGGAAGGAAGGCACACAATTCTCAGAAATGCAATTCAAATGTAATTCAGTTTACCCAGCAACTTAGACTACAGAAGTTGAAAACACAGGCAAAATGCTTTGATATGTGCTGGCAATGGAGTGAAAATATGTTAAAATGCTTTTAATTCCCTCTAGAGGTTCAGGGTGAGTGGTATCTAGTTAATATTAGTCCAGGCTCACACTAGCAATGGTTCAGGGATAATTAGCAGGTTAAACGAATTTCTGGCAACTGAAAGGCAAGCAGCAGCAGATTTTTACACGTGAAGAAATTTGCAAATCGCGGTAAAATGTCAAATCCCGGCTAAATTTGCGAATGCGCCGAGCGCGATTACAGAGGAACTACAAGGACTATCACTATCGTTTTGGGGTCCTAGGAAAGCCTAGGATCTCAGCTTCCAGATGAAAGTTACTGCAAGTCTCTAGCACAAACGGTCACGGAGATATGAGCGATTAAATGAAGGTCGTTTTTCAGATTTGAAATTTTAAAGTTCAAAAAGACAAGTGCAGCTTGCAACTAGAAAATGACAAGTGACAGCTTTACAAATGACAGGTGACAGATAGGAGACAGTTCTACTTAGATTAAAATAGGATTGAATTATATTATTTTAACTAAGAGATTGGTTCTGCACAGTTTTCTAGGTACTCACACTATATTCTTGAGTGAAATGGACCTCGCCACGGATCTGGTCAGGTTTTAAACTGGACTCTGGTCTCTGCACTTCACAGTGATCTGGGTCTGCTCTCTCTCTGGAATCTGAAGATTGAGGGATTTAAAGTCTGGATCTTTCTGCACAGCTTTCTCTAGAGATTGATGGAGGTAAAGTATGGATTTTCCAGCAGAGCGTCCCGCAGCAAATGGATTTGAAGGTCCCTATCTGTCCTGTCTCTCTGCTTTTATGTGTTTTTAAAATGGGTGTGTGTGAGCAGCATCACTAGCCAGCCCCTCTCCACTTATCATTGGCCAAGCTTTCATTTCTCCCCTAATTGGGGGAGCTAAGTTGTGTCAGAGTGATGTCATTTTACAGCCTGCAGAAAGTCCACTCCTCCTGTCAACTTACACACAAATCTAGATTTGAACCAAATACATATTTGCAGAGGTACATATTGTTTAAAATTACATGCACCCATCATGCATTACAGGAGGTATACCCTGTTCAAACTCTGCTCTTCCTGGGAGATTGCATTCAGAAATGGCAATATATTGCACTTTTTAACTGGTTTGCAATACCGGACATTACCCCAAATTTACACACATGTGCGCAAGGAGTATGGACATTAGTTGATGAAGTGTCAGATTTTTCACATGCACACATTTTGAGTAATATCCTCTTTTCCGCTAAAACCCCCCTGAACATACCACCGGTTCTAAAAACCTCTTTAAATGTGGGCAGAAAAATCACAAGAATTATGGTATCATTTATAAAATTTTCACATGTCCGCTCTATGAGTTATTCATCTTTTTAGAGTTATGTTCTGGCCCCAAAGGGGTGTGGTTTTCCTCCAGCACAAGGTTGAATTTCTGGTTTTTCCAGTTCTGCCAAGCCAGCTTGCTCTCACAGGCAGTGCCCCTCCTTTGTCCTTCCAGGAGGAAGCTACATTTACGACATCTGCAATAAACCATCTGCCTGGGTCAGGACAGGGCTTTGTTCAGAGCTCCTATATTCTGTGGGGGCTCCCCTTAATTCAATTATCAGAGAGATGGCATATCCTTAGTGTGGCCAGCAAAAGGCAGATAGGCCTGGGAACACAGCTGTGACTCAAGTTTCACTCCTGATGGGGGGTAGTTGGTGGGCAGAATTCAGTTCTTTAAGCCAGGTTTCAGATAAAATGTCACTTTTTGTTACCCAGTTTAAGTCAAGACAATTTTTTACATATGCAGCTAAAATGCTGATTCTAAGTTTAAAACTATGACATTTAAACAATCGCAACCTATGTGCCACTCAGAAGTAGGTCACTCATTTCTCTTAAACATTGAGATTTTTAATGTCTTTCAGTCCAAATTTACTTAAACTGCTGAAATCCACAGCTCAGCCAGTCTTGTTATAAACCTTCAAGTCACTTCAGAATATGACTTTAGATTGTATCCACCTCTCAGTAAGTTTTTCTTTGGCATGTTTTGGGTTCATTTATTCAGTTTTCTACAAAAAAGTAAAATCTGGTGGTTTTAAAACGCCGGCTTTCAAAATGAATTCCCAACAGTTATGGGTTTGCTTTTGGCAATCAGCATTGCCATTCCCAATGGTTTCAGACTACTGTGTGGGTAGTCCAATGGTGGTTTTAGGCAGTGTCCTTCTGTGCCCATAACATCGGCAAAAATGAGTGGCAGCCTATTCTTCATGCATTTCCCTGTGCATTTTCTGGGAAGCTCTGGCCATCATGATGTTTTCCATGTCAGTACTGCACAGTTTTGAGGTAGGGCTCGGATGCATGGGTAAATACATCCCACACTGGCGTGTGGAGACTCGGAGCGGGGCTTCCATCGTCCCCTGCAGGAGACGGCGGTACGTTTTAATGTTTTAAAAAAAATGTTTTTTTTTTCTTCCTCTCCATCCCCTCCCTTCCGCCCTCCCGACCCCACTTACCTTCTTTTTTCTTCTGCTCTTGGAAGCGAACGCGCTGCGTCTGCTCCCGATGGCCGCCATGGAAAGGAAAAACAGACTACTTTTTTTGGCTTTGTTTTTCTTTTTTTTCTGTTCTGAAACATGTTTCGGAACAGAAAAAAAAAGAATTAGTACCCCGGTCTAACGGGCCGGGGTACTAATGGCAATAAGCCCGTCAGTGGCGGGCCAAAACCGCCCGAGGTAATGCCCCCGGGGCACCGTTAAAGCTCTAGCTTTGCTCGGGCCTATAACTCGCCCCGGGGGCATTACCTGGGGCGGTATTGACCCGCCACCTCGTGGCTTATTGCCACAATACACGCCTTCTTGGATAAGACTATCTGGGCCTGATTTACAAATCATTTTTCAATGGGGTTGATTTTGCACCATTGCAAAACGCTTTTGTAAATCACGCCTTCTATGTTTTATGAATTCTGCAATATGATTAAATCGATCAGCACATGCATTTTTTCATAAATAAAGCATTGTCATATGTAAGGCGAAGAAATATTGACGCAGCATAGCAGACACAGCGACCACAGCGGAATTAAAGGCCATTGTCCTTGAGCAGTCAACACATTTAAGAAAAGTGCTGTAGGGGACATGTAAAATACAGAGTTTTTGTATTTTCACCTGCAAGTATGAAGGCTATCACTGACGATGATTTAAAATGCATTCTAGTGTGAAATACATTTCAAGAAAATAGCCTTGAACCAACAGATTACAATTGTAAAGTCATCTGAAATGTTGTACAGAAGACCTGACAGAAGAATTAGAGAAAGTCATCCATGGTCATATTGTCTTCGCATGCAATACACACAAGTACATGAGCTTGAGCGGACTGCAACACATATTTCCAGCATAGGCACTGCAGCATACAACTATCATTCGATTGCTAGTGAACTGTGCATGTCCCAAACTGTACGTTCAACACAAACAATGAGGACAACAATCGCCATTCACAAAGTAATGAAGACATATAACATGTGGGAATGTGAACTAATCCTAGATTAATTCCCCTCACTGAGCATGTCCCATAAACTCCTGATATTGATTACTGGGCGGCACTGTGTACACATAAACTCTTGATATTGATTACTGGGCGGCACTGTGTACACATGGAGAAACGCACCTGCACACACTCCTCCCTGATCTGAAAGAACGTTCTGGAAATGTTTATATCTGTCCTTACTCACAGAGCGTTTTCCTATGGGCTCTTAAATTGGAGATTAATTTAACACCACTAAGATTGATGAGGTTTATCAAAGGACACATTCAGCTAATGATCAGATGTTGTGCTGAAAACAGTTTCACTTTGCGCCCACCACCAAAATGTTTCCTTTCTGAAAAAAAAAAAACACGAGTAGCCCACATGATACTGAAAAAGATCAGGGGGAACGTGACGGTGCTGCCACATGCAAACGACGTGTTTGATTTTTTTTTCTCCAGTTCTTTTAGGAAGGGATGGCGTCATTGTGCAACGCACCCATTTGTTTGTGCTATGAGGCACGTTGTCGCTTTGCAGGCAAAACAGTAGCCTTTTTATGCGCCCGAGCCATTTCCGAAGTGCTTCGAATTCATCTCTCACTCATCACCCGGCCATGAGTCTCCCACTCCAGGGAATGCGTCAGCCATCAAAGGCACCGCAGGAAGCGAGCTGCATCTTAATGGCGCGCCTTTCAGCAGGCTCACTTTCCTAAGGGCATTTAATCAATGAGGACAAGCAGGAGGCAGATTTTTAAGTAAATATGTCACTTCAGGTTAATCCACAGCAGAGTTTAATGTGTTTGTTTATTCTCGCCACCGAATGTGCTCCTCTGGTGCCCGGCAACATTGATAAACTGTACATCAAAACAGGGGGGTGCATTGAGAAAAACTGGCGGATGAAGCAGCCGCCTTTTTAGACCTCCTGCATCTTGTGGAAAGTCTGCAGTCATTGCAGGCCCAAGGATGTTTAAAGGTTGACACGTTGCTGAGTGCAGGGAGTTTGCACACATCACAATGTGCCGTCCCGGTAATTGGCAACCTCGCTCCCTGTGAAACGGCTGTTAATTTGGAAGTCTCGAAAAGAAAAAGGCTAACATTTTAGTAATTGAGTTTTTTTTCCATCTATTTGGACTGAAGTCATGAAGACACTTTGAGACATAAAAAACCTTAACTTGCCTTTTTATTACAAACATTGGTTGAGCAGCTCCATAAAATATTCGATGCCTGATTTACAAAAGCCTTTTGCAATGGCGCAATCCCACTGAAACCTGCTTTGTAAATCAGGCCCTCGGAGGAGAATCCGGATTTACTGTGCCTCAGTGTAATCAAACCCTGGTGAGGTCGTTTTAATAATGGGCAGAGGACAACACAAAGAAAATGTAAGTGCTTGAAAATATTGCAACACCTGCAAAAGGCTGTTGAGTTGGCAGAGGTGGGAATGCACAGGTTTACATTTCAACACGTGCTGGGGGAGGGGAGGTCTGACACACAGGGTCCGATTCATAGAATTTTTTGCACAGTTCAAAGTGACTTTGCACTGCTGAAAAGTGACTTATTTTTACAGTGCAAAATGACATTTGCACTGACATTGCCCCCCAAAAATACACTTTGCACAGTTCCATGAATCAGCGTGTGTGTTGGCAGTGCAAAGTGACATTTGAGTAGTGCAAAGTTACTTTTCGCCATGCCAGAAATTCCATGAATTGGGACCACAGTGAGCAATCTTCAAAATTTGAAATCCAATGGAGATTGGTGAGTAATGTAATGTAATTGGTTATTTATAACACACTTAATACCCAGAGGTTTTTAAGCACTGACCGGGGATAGAACCTGTGTTGCTCCCAAGACGAGCACGTTGCCCCTGAGCTATCCTCCTGAGACAAGTCTACTAAATAGGCAATCTGCCTGTAAGCAAAGAGGCAAATCATGAAACCCGGACCGTGTGAGACCACCAGAGATGGGCTGGTCTGATATCAGCAAGACAATGTTACATTTAAAAAAACAATTTAGAGGGTAATAAAAAAAAGGAAATAACGGGAAAAGGCTGCCCTTTGGAAGACTGGGAAATTCTATGTATGCAGGAAAATGCAGATCCCAGCTTCTTCTGACCGGTCCTGTAGAAAATGGAGGCTGTAATGCATATCTGAATTTGTTGTAAAAGGACAGGAGGAGGTGGTCCATCAATGCTGTACGTCATAGAGAGACGAGTAGTGTTATAAGGAAATTGGCTCTCGCATATACGTCTGGCATCCTGCCTTGGCTATTTACATGAACACACATATTGAACATGTACGATTAGAGCTCAACCTGACCTCCCTATACATTATTGCCTTCATGAGGAAATCCACAATTTTATCTTAATTTAAATTCACAGAAAGTAAGAGTCTATTTAGTATTTGCAGAGACTCATTGAATACAGGAAGTTCCACTTTATTAAATGAATTTGCGAAAGTAAACAATCAATTTGTGCAGACAATTGGCCTGGAAAATATTGGGAAATTTGCAAAGTATGAATTATTGGAAGAGGTTAACGCAGGGCTTTATTACACGACTGGGAAAGAAACTCAACTGTCTTAACCTCCACATCTCCAGATGCAAGAATATTCAAAGCTTCTGCCAGTGTAGTCAAACCAAGAGTAGGGCACTTAGAAGCTAAATCACCTGCGCTGCCGTAGGATTCAAATAGAGCACCAATGATGAAACGGAAAAACAGGACTGCCGCAGCAGCTGTCAGTGCATAAGTGTGTTCCAGTGCCCGGCCATTCTCCAAAGATAGTTACTGTTGAAAGAAACACTGTTTTACAGCGCTGTCCAAATATTATTTTATTAAATGCTATTATGTGATTTCGGTAAAAAAAACATACAAAATGCTGAGATTTACATGGCCAAAATGCTAAGAGTAACACAGCCAACACGTGTTTTGACCCTCTCTGTCTTCTTCAAAACTATCCAAATAAGTCCAAATTCAAAAGGGAGCCATGCAAATGCAATGGCCTCCTGGAAACGAATCTGTGAACTCCTGCAATGACAGGTTCTAATGAAAGGATTGTAATCATCTGCAACCAGAAATAGAAGACAAGCGGTCCTATAACCCTGCTGAGGCCGCGATAACCGTCAGGACCGTCAATGCGGGAAAGGTATCCAGTGCTGTTTCCAGCTCCCTCAAAAAGCCTTCCATTATATGCTGTAACTCACCCTATATTCAAATCTTCCCTCCTGGTGTTCAATACAGACGTTTTGCGTTTTAGGTTACATCATTTGGGGACCTTGGAAGTTTTGGGACCACAGCTTTAAATCCCTGTTGACATACCGGTGATGTAATTATCTGGAGAACGAAACAATGAAACATTTATGTATTTCCAGCGTGAGTCAGCGATTTGTTCACTGCACAATTTGTAAATGATATATCATTCTTAAAGTCTGAATTTTTGTGGTCTTGGATGAGATCTGAAATTCAGCTTGCAATGTGTTTACAAGTTGTGACGTGTTGACATTTAAGAGAAGTATTTCTAATTTGTACAGAAGTCAAATGTTAATGAATTGATGTGTGAATATGTGATTGTATGTTATAAAATGTGTATAGTGATATGTGAGAGGTTTGATTTCAGCTAAGACACATAAATATAAATACATACGAGTACATTTGTGCGGGACTAGACATACTAAGACATTGCTTCTGTCGTTTAGTCAGGGAAGTAATTGATCTCGTCTACAGGGATATCATTATTTTACTGCTGCTTTATTGCCTCTTTCCTGCATAACCAAATTACAGGTTTGGAAATAAACGGGAGGAGATACCTCGAGAATATGTGGTGGTATCTCCTCCACTTTACCTCCAGAAAATTGAGGAATTACCAGGGGTAGAAGAATTACAACCCACAGTAATTCCTCCAAATCCCCCATGGTGTTCTATGGACTTGAAGAATGGTGATCAAAACCACCTTTCTGCCACTTGTAATTAGCTGGATTTAGCCCAGTTGCAAGTGGTGGTAATGGAAGCCTAGTTTGGCAGTAATTCCCACCAAACGCTTAATGAAAGATCTTTTTGCTTTTCTGTTTGGCCTTCTTCTTTTAGAAAACTGCTACTTTTTGGCGGAAGTAGAAAGAGCAGTCTTTCTGCATCACTCCTGCTGGAAGTAATACAAGTATCTGAAAATGGAACATGCATTCTTATAGTAACAGTTACCTTCATGTCTCTGGTTTCATTAAGGCCATTACTTCTGTGGATTTTAGCCTTGCGAATATTCTGGGTGGATGTAGTGGTATGTTTTTCTTCTCTTTGTAGAAGGTTATATTTTTAAACTTACTACTCTACAGTCTTATTCATTTCTTTATTCAGTTTAGATGACTTGCAGTATCCTCTAAACAGTAAACTCCTATTTATGAGTGGACAGGGCCAATAGCATCCCACCTGGCACCTATAAAGTGGATTCAGGTGAAGCTGGGCATCTGTGAGAGCTTAGGTCCATTACTAGCTCTGCCCATTTCCGAGCATCAGGGTGTTGCTATTAGCAACACAGAGTTCCCTCTGGCCATCTCCTAGGGTGCAAGTTGCATTACTTTCTATGGACATGGGCTCTTTGCTTATTGCTCATGCCCATTTTCCTTGAAAACTAACTACAGAAAAAGATGGGTGTCTGTTTCTTTGGTGGCCATGATGAGACGAGAGGGCCAGCCTGGGGAGAGTCTTCGGGCAAGAGCACCAAGTGTCTAGGTAAGTGAGGTGGGGGCACATTGGGTTGTTGCGTACTGTCAGAGAAAATGCAGCACAGATAGTTTTCTTGAAGTGAACTGACAACAGAAAAGCCTTTCTGAAAGAGTGAGAGAGGTGCCATTCACAAAGTATGCTTCTTTTTGGATTGCCATCTTGCTTGTTGCCATGATGAAAAGAGTGACACTATTAAATGTGAAGTGTATACAGTCGTACGCTCACCGGAGAACATTTTCAACAGAGTAACAATCAATCACATAAACTGTGACCATTGCTAAGATCTTTTAGTTGAATTTAGAGACTAGAAGGGTGATGCTAAGGACATGAGACCGAATTGTAACACAGGACTGATTTACTAATGTCATTAAATGCATAGTAGGACTACTGTTAAACCACGTTAAACTAACTATAAACCCATTCCTTACTGAAACATGCACAACATACTGAAAGACAGCATACAGCAATTTACATAGATGACCCACACTTAATTCCCATGCACATAAGTTCATGTAATGATTCTCAATAAAGAGCAATAAACGAATGCACAATTAATTTCATTTTATTAAAAGAAAGAAGTAATAGAACGTGTTGTAATTATCACTGCGACTACACGTAACACACTCAATAGAAGAAAAGGTATTAATGAAAGCACTTCTATAATTTTCTAGTCTATATCCCCACTTCAAATAAATCACTCAAATTAAAAATCAAAAAAGCTTCTTGCTGCTTCTCAATACGATGCCTCATGAACTGAACTTGCTTTCAATACCTCTACCCTTTCTCAATATGATGTTAAAAAAGGTACAACCATCTCTCATGCTCACAACAATCCTCTGTGATAGTAGAGACCTGAAAGCCAAGCTGACAGCCAGAAAATGTAGGAAGGCTTGAGTTGTACATTCTCCAAAAATCAAGAAAATATTCAAAATATAAAATCCAAATCAAGCACCACCTAACAAAACCCCTCATGGTCTCCAATGGGTATAACAAAAGCCTTAAAAATAGATATGGTGTCAATTGTATAGATTATAATGCAAACATAAGCCAAAGCAACAATAAAACAGTCCAGTTGGTTTGAGTTCAGAAAGGATTGGTCTCTCAAAAAGTCCAAAGCAGAACCTTTTTGAGCCTCTGTAGTCAAGATTCCAATGCAATGCTGCAATAATCCCAGGTATGAAAAAGGAGTAATAAACCATCCCATTCTCCATAAACCAGAATGGCGACAGCTATTCAGCTTACTTTGGTCCTTAGTTAAGCTCTACCGGCCAGCACTGTTAATGCATATGACCCAGGCGGATGCATAAACAATATTCCCCACACGTATGCATAAATAACATTCCCCAGGTGCTTGTATCAACAATATTCTCCTGTTCCTTATTTACTGGAACGTCGGGGTACTGTTTACATAAACAAAACATCCACTGGATCTCAGCCCTGTTTGCGTGTTCTTTTGTGTACCATGAACAAATGAGAACTTGTTTGAATCCCAGACTTCTCGCAAGACAGTAAAGGATTGCGTAATTATCAACTTGCAAAATACAATTTAAATGAAAAACTGCCTCATAATACTAAAATGCTTGTAGACATATACATGCCTACCTATTTAACTCTCATGTATGTCCTAACTATATAACAGGACTACACAGTTTGAGAATGAAGCTCCCATCTCATAAACATGTTAATGTATTTTCTTCCAGTTCATCTAAAATACCTGACAACACTATGGTTATTTTGATTATACCTTTGGAACCCATCAGAAAAGTTCTGAGTAAGGTAATGAAACAAAATTACTGAATATTGTACTTTGATTCCGTTAAGGGCTGAGAGGAAAAGTTAAAGTTATCATTTTGTCTATGTCACACAGACCCACAATCATACACCTTCTAACCCATACTTCCTTGCATCTAGATGTACCAAACTGTCACAATGCATGTCAAAACCTGCTTGGCCTGGAGCCTTACACACCAATGTATTAACATCTTCTAAGTCCTTTTCTCTGTGTTCTGACCATTTAAACACACCTTTTATTTAACAAGTCTCCCAAAGGGCTTATCCTATAAGTAAGATATGGACCTTCCTGCTGGGTCACTTGACAGTGCCAATGCCACACTCCTCATTCTTTTATAATGAGCTTGAATATCCTTAATGAAGATAAGAATGTCATTCTGAAAAATAATGTACCCTTTCCTTTTCCAATAATCACATTAGTCACCCTCTGGAATACCAAATCTTCAGATAATAGACCAAATGGCACATTTCTAAATGGAAACAGACTTTTATGGCTAATAAATGCTGTCAGATTGTTTCAGGAAAAATTCAGATTAATCTGGTGGTACGATGAGACAAGATGCAGCGAGGTAAACACGTTGCATCAACTGTTAGAGGTATCAATCTCCCTATGTTTGGCAAAGGACATTTTCTTTTTATAAAGGCACGATTAAACCACCTAAGTCAAGACTAAGACAAATCTGTCCAAATCAGGCAAACTTTGCCATACATGGATATACAGACATTCTTCATTTTTTCAGCAATCAGTACTGCATCACCCCTTAAACCGATATGCTGTTGGATACCTTTCAGTCTTTCAAATCCTTCTTAAACACAGAAAAACATTGCATTTCCTCACTTTCTAACACCTTGCTGAATTCTCAAGAATTCCGACCTGCTCCATTCTGCTGGGATGGTGAATCATTCTCTGTATTGCCTGCCCAATAGGCTCCCTTCATTCTTAGTCACATAAATGGATGACCTCATCATATTAACTTGAAAACACGTATTATCCCCCCCCCCACAGAAATGTTGGGCACCTACATCTGAACCCCGATGAAAGTCCTTTGTTCATATATCAGTGTCAATGAGTGCATGACTAGCTCCTAAATCCACAAGGATTCTAACGCAATCTCCACTGCCATAGACATGAGCAAAGTGTTTCCTTCTCCAGGAGTCTCGCCCACCTCACTTACAGATAATACTGCTTCTTCAAAATCCTCTGAGCATTCAGTAACATTTCATCGATTGCACTTTTGCTAATGGTTTTGCACGACAAGTGGCCCTGAAACTAAACATTTTTGCAAATGACATCATGCCTATGGCAGTCCTGTGTTACGGCAGATGGAGTAACAGCCAACACGGGAATCAAGAAACAAGGTTTAATCAATATATATTTTCCAACACAAAGCGGCCCAGGGCTTCGAATGAATTGGCTCCTGAACAAAGGGTTTTCAACAGAAATTCATAAGATCAATTCCAGCTTGACTGAGCTCTGCAGTCTGTCATTCTGCCCCTTAATTCCTCGAGGCTCCGTCTCAAAGTGTAAAACAAAAGCAGGTCCTACTCAATTAGATTTTAAGAGTGTGCATCATGTCTTTCTTGACTTGTTTGATTCTTTCTACTGCCTTCACTGTAGTCAGGATGCCGCGCTCTCTCTTAGTGGTGTAACAAGGCCAATAACCTGGCCTTGTCAAGAGTGGATGGAAACTCCTCTGGTGCAAGGCCTAGCAGGGAGCCATTTCATGTCAATCCTATCCCTGAGGTAGACGGTGGTATCAGAGAAGACCCTAATTTCTGCTCTACTCATATGCCAGCATATATGTTTGCAGACCGTTATCTCCAGCTTTTCCTCAAAGAACAGAAACGCTCTAGTCTTTTCTTTCATTGACAGTCCCACAGACGAAGAGGGAGAGCCACATTGCCAGACTGCTGCAGGAAACTGAGAACATTATTGCCAGACCACTACAGGGAACAAAGACATCCCAAAAAAGCATAGGGAGAGTTGCCGCACTCTGAAATCCAGAGAGACGGCGCTACACATGGAAGCTGCGAGCTGATGCAAAGATACACTGCAACCCGAATTGAGGAAACTGTATGCACATAGCACTACCAGAGACCTCGCCAGACTGCCAAACAGTCACTGCGAGCCCAGGCAACATCACAGGTGCCCCCTTACCTTGAGGAACTAAAAAGGGGGAGCTAAACCAAACCCTTATCACTGGACTTACTAGAAGACTTCTGGCAGAACAGAGAACCCATAAAATGAACAGAAACCCTGGACTTCCTGGGCCACTAAACATGCTGCGCAGGACGCTCACATGGAGAAAGTGGGTGAGAATTAGCCTTTATTTAAAACGTTTGCACCTCACCGCCGAAGAGGGAAAGGCCAAGTCATATTCCCCAACAAAGTATAGAAACCAGGAACAGGAAGCAGGAAGTGTGAGTTATTCAGGGAAGGTAGCATTGGAAGTAAAGGATGACGAAGAGACCAGCAGCAGTGAGGACAGAGTAGTAGCAGATTCTGAAGGAGCAATGTAGAGAAAGTGAGGTATTGGCTCGGGAGTGGAAGTGTTACTGCAGTTCGAGTGTATGTGTTTCTGTGGAAAGTGTTTATAGGCATTAGTATGAGGAGTAAGTGTGAAGTGAAAGATACAGAGTGAAAGAAGAGTGTTTGACTAGTAGTAGGAGGAGTAGAAGTGTGGGAGTAGAAGTGTGGCAGGAGGAGTAGTGTGGAGGGAGGAGTAATAGTGTGGGAGGAGGAATAGTAACATCACAAGTTGGAGGCTGATATTGGACGAGAGTAACATTGGAGGGATGGAGAGAGGATGGAGGAGTGAGGTAGGTAGTGTAGAAGGGAAGAGGAGAGCTTGGTGTGATTCAACCTAGCCAAATCCAACAGAGTATGTGAAAGGCACTATCCCAAAAAACACCTTTACAACATTGACCCTTGCATAGTGTGGGAGAGTTGGGATGTCCCTGAGAGTGATAGACAGCCTGCAACCACCATTACAAAAAGGCAGATTTTTAGACAGAAGCCATCAACAATCTAACCAGGGGTTATGGACACCTGGTTAGGGAGGAATGTCATGGGCAGATGAGAGATAGAGGGCTGCCCTACGTCCTTCAAATAAACTAAAATTCCTTGAACTGTCTCAAAGATGTGCATTTATTTCTGTGCCATCTGTGACAGTGGTGCTCCACACCTGCTGGATTCATGGGGCCAGAGCTTGCCTCACGTTTTTACACACCTGGGTAACTTCCAGATCTGACTCTGCCAAAAGGTTGCTCATACAGGATGGACACGTACTCTTTTTGCAGGACCTCATTACTCACCACCAACTTCACCTTGTCAGCTCTATAATAAAATCACATACACCATGTCTGGTGTAAGTGTTGCAATATAATATTGATAAGGATACATAAATGATAAGGGCCCAAGCCTGGGGCCTGCACCTGCACACTACTCACTCCAACTGCTAGAATGCGATCATTGGGACAGAACACTCTGAAAGATATGCTCAATACAGACGCTTGCACAATAAGCTTGACTCAAACAATAAAAAGACCATGGCACAACATTCTTTTGCAAAACATACATATACTATAAGTATATAGCGGAACGGCCAGTTATACCAATTTTCTTTTTTTGGAGGGGGTATTTATATTATTTTGTTCTCTTGCTAAAGAAACACATAAAGAAATTAGAAAGATCAAAATCTGGAAGTGTTTTTAATAGTAATATATCTTATGACCCTTCACTGATACCTTTTCTAGTCACCAAAACCTCTTTTGAATATGCCATGCACCAGTCACTTGTCTATGGAGAAGCCCTATTACTAGTGATGGTTATATTTCCAAACATAACAAACACTAATGAGAATTTAATCAGCTTTGGGTCAGATAATAATCGACTCCAGATTGGATACACCATCACTCTTTTCTGTTGTGGGAGTGGAATGCATCCAAATTCAGATAAGAAGAGAGGCCGATTATCTGGCATGCATCACCCGGTCCCTACACCTGCCTAGAAGGCACAGTGAACAGAGGACAACTATATGACACCCTTCCACTGTATCCAATCGGCGTGGTCCTCCACAAACACATCCCTTGTAGATATAATGTCGTTTTGCCATCAATCAGACACCAATCAACTAAGTGCCATCCCCAGGGGGCCTCTTCTAAACCATCTCCACTGACAGACTGAAGTCACATTCATCACTTGTATGCTTCCTGCCACTCCATCATCCTATTGTGACTGTGGTTATTTCAAGGTGTCTCAGGGGCTTTTACAATTCGGGGCTAAAACAATGAATTAAATTTTGTTCCCGGTAACCTTCAGGTGGAGTTAGATATCCGCCAACCACTCACTGGGTGAATCGGTCCTCTTGAACCACACCTAACACTGGTGCTATGGGGAAATTATGACAAATTCCGCCCCCTGTTTCTTAAGGATCACTAGTGAGAATGAAGATGCTGTTGAGGTTAGGTTCTAGATGACATTATGGAACAACATGACTATCAAAAGCTGGGATCTATTCTCTTCTCAACCCCTTAGTGTGCTTGCTGAGAGAACCGTATAGCATATGTACTCGCCCTCAAATCTGAGAAGATTGAACCCAACAATCCCAACATCAGTGTTACGGAGAGCAAGGCAGCGCCAACATTACCCGTCGGCCTGAGAGTTTCCCTAGTGACAATGGAGACAAGAAAATCTGTTTGAGAGTTGTTGAAAAGCTTTTGCTTTGCCTGTTACTCTACAACCAGTCAACCGTTAAATATGCCTTTCAGCAATTTGGTAATGTTGTTTTGCAATAAGTCCCATCACATGAAGATAATCAGCCCAGACTTGAGAGCAGGTTCATTAATCAACTCCTATCTCCATCTTTCCCAAGAGAGACATCGGAATATATTGTTTTCACAACCCCCCTAACCTTCGGGAATGCAGCAAAACGTGTACATGTGTGTGTGCCGATCTCTGTGGTAGTGCAGCAAAACATGTGAATACATAAAATCATGGGATGCAGAAGAACATTACACGAATAAATAATTATGTGGCTAAATACATGAATAATTACAAATAGTGAATGCATTCACTGGAGACCTGTGCTTATATCCTATTATGATGCATTACTTGGGAAAAACCCCCAAAAATGTTACACTTGGATAACATCACACATGGTGAAATACCATTTGACATATCTCCACAAATGTAGAACTGGTACATTGGTGGGGCTCATACAAGTTTGGTGGTATCATGGCAGTATTACCGTTACTGCCACTTGGTCCAGCGGTATTACTGCTGGATTACAAGTGGCGGTGTTAGACCCCATTAATGTTGAGTCCATACGACTATATGGGGCATGTTCACAGAATTACCACATGGATAATTCCACTGGCGGTAATTCTGCCAAAATTGGGCAGAGAGTTTGTGGATTTATCACCAGCTCATAGCTCTGGATGTGAATCCTCCAACTTTCCACCAACCTTATAGTTGGGCAGCGTGGTAATGCAGCAGTATACAGTAATACTGCTGCATATGACCCACAGCGCCCAACTTGTAATGTGGCCCAAACCAAAGCAGACAGGAAAGGAATGCAAACAAATAAATAACAACAAACTACAGTATGTTCAGTAGTGTCCACGCAATATGACAAAATAACATTGGTGGAGCAGATCGACATCTGGTTCACAGTTGATTCAGGGGTGTGCTCACACTGAACCCTGAATCCCAATCCTTTATGAGTACACAAGGCTGGGGTTCAACCTCTCGCCCAGCAATGTTACAGAGAATAACCGGCACCTGAACATTTACGTCACACTCTCCTGCTCCTCAGAGCACATCTATGTTTCTTATGCACAGGCCATGCAGGGGCTGATGCTTGAACCCCAGTTGAATGACAGGGATACACTTAGTGGTGTAATGCTGTGCAGCCTCAGAAGCTTGTGTCTGGAGCATATCGTAGATAAATTGAGGCCAGAGTCATCAGTGAAATGTGTCAGTGAGATAAACGCTTCGGCAAATAAAAAAGAGAGCAATCCAGTGGTATCCTGTTCTTGGGGTGACTACATGGGCGATTTGTCCATCGTCTTTGTCCTGCTGGTCCTCCATGCATGATGCTAGAACATTGGTGCCTGTGAACGATTAATAGCTCAGGGGATGTTGGACAGATGATGATGATGCAGGAGTGTTCTTTGCATGTTGGTTTGGGCCTGAGCTGTGGTGACTGAGGATGGAGCGGCAGGTGTGCTTTCGACATTTAGGGCCTCATTCCGAGATGGGAGGTAGCCATGGGGCTATTTGCGCCATGGCTGCCTCCAATACCGGGTCCGGCACCGGTCTCGTTCAATGGGGACTTACCGGTGCATTCCGCCCCTGGAGGGACCGGTAAGTCCCCATTGAACCAACCATTCCCCATTCCCATTTGAGCCCCACTAGGGTTCAATGGGAATGGGGAGGGCGCTAATAATGGGCTCACGAATAGCAGGCCTGTTATAAGCACCCTGTTCCCTTAGCGGGACCCGTAAAGGACATGTGGTCAGACCACACGTCCTTTACGGTTCCCGCTAAGGGACCTTGGAATTGGGCGGTAAGGGATTACCGGCACCGGTCTCCTTACCGGTGCACGGTATTCCTTACCGCCTAACTTGTAATGACCCCCCTAAGAGTAAATGGAACATGTAGAAAGGTAACAATAACGCTACATGACTTCTACATGCTTAACTATGTGCCTCTGTGCCTACAGCGCCACCATCTTTCAGCTTCACGGAGATCCATGCTCTTGGGTATAGTACATGCTTAAAAATAACTAGCCACTAACTAAATTGATGCAAATTTATATTGCTGCTGTTAGAAATGGGAGCAGCTGTACCTGTACACACAAGGCTACAGTAAGGAAACATTAACTTGCATAGTACTATGCAGTTATGGGTACATCAAGTATCATAATAATTGTTACACTGCCTATTTTAGTGAGTGATAAAGAAAGAAAAAGATGGTACTTACTGCTCGCCTCTTTGAAGAGCGGCATCATGCTTCGAGCAGTGCTCTTTACAGGAAATAAATGGCCCATCTATTCTCCGGGAAAATATCTATTTGAGACAATGAGGCAAGCAGGGAGTTCATTAGTTTTGAATGAAAGAGGAAGTATCTCTGTTCAAGAAAGGAAAATAAAGCTACAATGTGAATTCTTTCTAGTGTGATGCAAAGCGTTCTGCTTCAGGGAAGATATACTACTTTATAATTAAGTGCAGCAACAATGCATTCATGCCATTTAATTAACTGGCATACATACGTAAGACCACAATAAAGAGGACATATGTATTAAGTATTGCTCAAAGTAGTAATCAATTATTGTATAACAAAAGTGAATACATTCTTTTTTAACAAACATGTAACCCAGCCCAGAACAGCCAGCAAGCGCCCCCCCCCCGCACATGCAAAATATAATAAGAGTACAGTAAGAACCATCCCCGGTTCCGGAAGCACCTCAAAACCTTCCTCTTTGCTTCTGCTTTCTCTCTCCCTCTCCCCTGCTAAATTCTTCACTGAAACTGCACTGAATCTGGAACTGGGCCACTCTCACCGACCTCGGTCCTTGGCCCAGCCACTCTCCACTTGCACTGCCTCCCTGGCAACCACTGCACTGCGGGACTGTCTCTGTATCCTTACAGCCCCCCCTTCCCAGCACTTGTCTGCACTTACCTTGCACTTGCCACCAGCTGGCCCTATTATTTATTTTTATTCTTCTTACCCTTTACTGCACTTCCCCCTTCCCCTTCCCCTTGCACTTTTTCCCTTCCCCCTATCCCTGCACTTGCGCGATCTGAATGACACCTGGCCTAGTAGGATCGTTGTCTGTCTTCCCCTTGTTCCCCCTCCCTGCTCCCTGACTCGTCGCGCCTTGAAACACTTGTGTATAGGCATGTTACAAATGCCATATCATATCATAAAGAGCACATCATCTTGTTCTATTTTTGAAGATTTACTATCCGTTCTTCAGTTACTTCAACAACACTTGTTATGCCACCAAAACTATGTTTTTCAATAGATTCATTATACATCAACGGTACTCTGAGAAGCTTGCTCTAGTTTGTTGCCGCTGAATCGTTGAGCCGCTTGCTTTGCCTGCAAGCCCTTATCTAAGAAGCACGCAGCGTGTAGCGCTCACGTGCGTGGAAGCGGAGAGAAGCTGAGTGATTGGCAGTGCAGTCGGGCAGTGGATGGACTTTTATAGATTAAACAAATAAATCAGCGATACTATAGCAAATACAATATGAGAGCAGAACGGAGCGAACTGACGTCAGAGGTTGCCATAGGGACCCAACGCCTCACTCGGTGCTCCGAAAAGTTTGCTCTGGTCTGTTGCCGCTGGATTGTTGAGCAGCTTGTTAGCCCTTATCTATGAAGGACGCAGCACATAGCGCTTGTGTACGTGGAAGCGGAGTGAAGCTGATTGATTGGCAATGCAGTCGGGCAGTCAGGCGGACAGGCTGCTGGAGGCCATAAGACTCTGTTAAGGTACTGTAACAATGACCTGCTATATTTGGGGAAGATCTGCTAAATTCTTTGGGTCCCTCTCATTGTATACAATTTGCACAGCAAAAAAAGGCACATGGAGCGCAATACGACTGACCAAATGTCATGAATCACCCACTTTGCAAGAAGTGGACTAGTAAACTGCCTACATACTTAGGTGAAACTGTAAAAGAGTGCTAGAGGTGCACAGTGATAATCAACTACACAGTAGTAATGGTAAAAGTCTTATTCCGACAGATAACCGAACAATGGCAGAGGTAGTGGCAGGGGTGGAAAAAACAGTGGGTCAGCATAAACAAATTAACACCCGGCCTCCGGTATTTTGGCTAGCACTTCAGTACCCACTATGTCACATGCGGGAGAAACTATGTTAAGCATAATTAAATCTGGCGGGGATTTAAAGCTGGTTAACTCTGAGAGATCATGTTCCTTGATGAATATTGTTGTAGATTACTTATTGTCATGCCAATATACTCACTTGATTTCTGATGTTTCGTTATTGGTGCCAGCCATTTCTAGGGAATTGGCAAAGAGAGTGCACCTATCGCTGGATTTACAGTCATCTTATACATTGGCCTGGGATGGAAGGGAAGTGGTCCCCCTACATCGCATGTCACCAAGAGTATCAGCAGGTTCTTCTCCAATTTTTACAGATAAATTAATCCAGATGGACAATTGCGGAGTCACCCCATGAGACCTATCATGCTGAACAGGCCGCTGGTTTTGTGGTAAGAGAATCTTTTGCCCAAAACAAAATAAATATTGGATGTTCTGTCTTTCCCTGTATTATCAAGAATTCTGAACACAATGGACAAGGCTCAGGATAACTTACACTATGAGATATGGGAAATATGGGCAGTATTGAAGGACTTGTTGGGAAAATTATTTTTTTACAGGGTTTTGTTATGACTTGTGGTAAGCCCCTAATGGAAAATGAAGATTAAAATTAGGCCTGTTCCTGCCATTATAGAAGGGGGTTATGTAACATTTGTTGGGTGGACATTTTGAAGGCCACACAAACTATGACAGTTTGTGGTCAGGATACGAGGTTTTCAGCTGACCCGACTGCTTCCTCTGTTCAGTATATGTCGGACGAGGTAGCCAAGGTCAGACTAAATGCACTTAGTGAGGAGGATGGGAATATTATTTTGTTAACTAAGAGAAGTTTGATGAGGAGGGATTCCAAGTCTGTGACTGCGACCCCAGATGTCTATATTGTGAAGGCTGGGCCTTCGCCTGTGGTGGAAATGGATTCTGTGATAGAAAGTAAGATTAAAAGAGTGGGGAAAAAGCGTCAAAGAAAAAAAATCTAAACATTTGAAGAATTTACCTAAACAAGGGATAATGGGTCCCAAATGTTTCTTCGTGCACTGGGGATTTAAAGCAGGATAACTCTGAGACATCACGTTCTTTGACAGATGTTGATACAGAGTACTTATTGTCATGCCAATATACTGACTTGATTTTGGATGTTTCAATGTTGGTGCCGGCCATTTCTACGGAATTGGTGAAGAGGGTACGCCTATCGCTGGATTTACACTCATCTAATACACTGGCCTGGGATGGAAGGAAAGAGGTCCCCCTACATCGTATGACACCAAGAATATCAACAGTATCTTCTCCAATTTTTACAGATAAATGAATCCAGATGTACAATTGCCTGAGTTTTGAGGAGTCACGCCATGAGGCTTATCATCCTGAACAGGCCGCCAGTTGTGTGGCAAAATAATCATTTGCCCAAAACCAGGGGGTTAATCAGGGCGAATAAATACTGGATGCCCTGTCTTTCCTTGTATCAAGAATTTTGAACACAATGGAGAAGGGTCAGGATATTTTACACTATGAGATACAGGAAATACGGGCAGTGTTGAAGGACTTTGTGGAAAAAATGATTTTTTAGAGGGTTTTGTTATGGCTTGTGATAAGCCCCTAATGGATAAGGAAGATGCAAAAGAGGCTTGTTGTTGCCATTCTAGAAGGGGGATATGTAACATGTTGGGGGTGGAAGTTTTGATGTGCACTCAAACTATGACAGTTTGAGGTCAGGATACAAGGTTTTCAGCTGACCCAACTACTTCCTGCATTCGGTATACATCAGAGGAGGTGGTCAAGGTCAGAGTTTATGCACTTAGTGAGGAGGATGGGAATATTATTTTGGTAACTGAGTGAAGTGTGATGAGAAGGGTTTCGGAGTCTGTGATTGCTACCACGGATGTGTATATTGTGGAGGCTGGGCCTTAGCCTGTAGTGGAAGTGGATTCTGTGATAGAAAGTAAGATTGACAGAGTGGGGAAAAACGGTAAAAGAAAAAAAAATTGAAACATTTGAAGAATTTACCTAAACAAGGGGATAAAGAGTCCCGAAAGTTGACAAAGAGACAGCCCCAGAGGAGGATGTCATTGTGCCAGAGCTGCTGTTAGTACTCAGAGAGCCTCCACCAGCTCAACTTTCATCTTGTAGGCGGAAACGAAATATTGGCCCACAACAAGGACTGGTCGATGTGAACAACATCAAAGTGGGCCCAAAACTCAATAAAGATTTATCAAAATCACTAACCAAAGGTAAAGGGTTGATAAAAAGCTTCTTCCAGCCAAAAGTATTACCAGTTGTAAGCAACCATGAGAATGTTAGCGTGTTAAGCATTTATTCAGATGGCTCAGAGGGAGGTAGTTTAATAGAACATATTGATAGGGATTTAAGCCTAGCCCAAAGTACAAAACCAGTGGTTAATCCAATGACAGTGGTGTAACAGAGGAGTTTAGTGACTCTGCAACTGTCAGCACAAACATTTTTGCCTGCGGTGCAACAGCAGTCACTAATCCCAAATGGGTTGCCGATATTCCAAACTATGGAAGAAAAAAGGATTAAATGCGTGACTCAAATGGGGCCAATTGGGAGTACAGATTTGGTAACTGCTGACCAAGAAATAAAAAAAAAAACAACCTTACAAATTGCCAAGACGGGAAAATTCAGCCCTTGCGCAGCAACCAGCTACAGGTAAATTAAAAGGGACTTCCAAGAGGGATGAATTTTCTTGTATAACTCTTGAAAGAGCTTTTCCAATGAGTTGTGTTTTCCCCTTGAATAGACAGTATGTAATTGCACTTCCCGCGCCTCATCAACTTCCTTTCCTCTCCTGCTGTCCCCTCTTCTATGTCCTCGGCTACCTTGCCTCCACCCTCTCACCCTGCCTTCTCTCTGGCTCCTTCTTCTTCAGCTCCACAGGGTGTACCTCTGATCTGTACCCTTCCCCGGAAGTCCTTCAAGGATGGCAACCTTCTCCACATTGCCACTCTCAACTCTCGCTCTGCCTCAAACATTCCTCTGATATCTGTCGCCTTCTTGAGGAACTGGACCTTGACATCCTCGGTCTCACTGAGACATGGTTCACGGCCAGCTCTGTCACCAGCTTTGACACACTCCTACCTGACGGTTACAAGATCCTCTCCTTGCCCAGGCCCAACCGTGTTGGGGGGGTGTGGCCATTATCTTCCCTGAGTGGATTCCCGCCACTGTCACTCCTACGCAGACCTACTCCTCCTTTGAATGCCTTGTCTGCCGACTCTCTCTCTCTCCCAGCCATTCCCTTACCTTGGCTACTATCTATCGGCCACCTGGTCAAATTTCCTCCTTCCTCTCTGAGTGGGCTGACCTCTCCTCCTCACTCCTGTCCACTGAACTCCTCTTTCTTGGAGACTTCAATATCCACCTTGATGCGTCCTGTCCTCCCTCCAGACTCTTTCATGACCTCTGCGACTCTCTCTCACCCTCTGTTCTCCTGTCTGGGCCAACCCATTCTGCAGGGCACACTCTTGATGCTCTGATCTCCTCTGACCTTCCCCTCTCTGTCCCTCTCTCCACTCCTCTCTCCTGGAGTGATCACTTTCTCCTATCCTCCCACCTCACCTTCCCTACCCCACAGGCAAAGCCACCTCATCCGACCCATGAAGCGCGTGTCAGTTGAGGCTTTCGCTACCACCTTCTGGCCCCCCCTCCTCCTTCGGCTGACTCCCACCCTGACACAGCCTTCTCCACTCTCCACTCTGCTATATCTGATACCCTTGATATCCTTGCCCCTGTCATGAGAATCCGCCTGAAGCCCAAAGCCAAATGTAACTCCTGGTATGACTCGGATCTCGTCACCCTTAAACGCAAGTGCAGGGTGGCAGAGAGGAAATGGCATGCTTCATGTTCATCCCCTGACAAACTGGCCTGCCGCCTCCTCCAAAGGCAATACCGGCTCTCCGTTCTCACTAAGAAGAGAGCCCTTATCGAAGCCCGCATCTCTGCGGCATCTAACAATTCAGCCGAACTCTTTAAAATCTGCAAGGAGCTGGCCCACCCTGCTGCAGTCTCCACCTCTCCTGCCCCTCCCAGTCCCTCTGCACAGCACTGGCCTCTCACTTCATTTCAAAAACTCAGGACATCCTGTGCTCACTCTCCTCCTATCACCTCCCCTCCCCTATTCCCTGCTCTCCCTCTGGCCTTTCTGCAGCCACCCCTCCTCCCTCCTTCCCTGCCTTTCCCCTTTTTTCTGCTGACGAGGTTTCGAGACAAGTCCGATCTATGAAAGTCTCGTCAAAACAGGTCCCCCCCTGTTCCTCCAAAACTATCAAGGACCACATCGACTCCCTGGCGCCTACCCTGGCTGACTTCTGCAATCACTCCTTCGCCTCTGGAGTCTTCCCATCCCCCCTCAAGCACTCCCTTGTGCACCCCCTTCTTAAGAAACCCTCCTCCGACCCCTCCTTCCCAGCTAACTATCGCCCAATCTCTATCACTCCCTTCCTGGGCAAGCTCCTGGAGAAACTGGCCATCTCCCAGCTTAATCTCCATGCTGAATCTGTTGGTAGTCTTCATGACCATCAGTCTGGCTTCAGAGCTGCCAGAAGCACGGAAACTGCTCTCCTGAACATCCGCGAGGACCTGCTCTCAATCCTTGACTCTAACATCCCTTGTGTTCTCATTTTGCTCGAACTCTCTTCTGCCTTTGACACTGTCAACCACACCATCCTGCTCAACCGTCTCCGTGATAACCTGGGTATCACTGGTCAAGCTCTGGCGTGGCTGTCCTCATTCTTCTCCAATCGACCCTCCCAGGTCCAACTGGGTTCCTTCCTCTCTGACATATTTTTCTCTACCTGTGGTGTCCCCCAGGGATCTAACCTCTCCCCCTGGCTGTTCAACCAGTATATTGCACTTCTTGCTCACCGCATCGCCGCTCTCTGTCCCAACTTTCAGTGCTACGCGGATGATACCCAGCTCATTTTCAGGGTACCCTCGGCCTCCTCTTCCACTTCCCTCATCTCTGACTGTCTTTCTGCTATCCAGGAATGGTGTGCCACCAACGACCTCTGCCTTAATGACAGTAAGACTGAGATTCTACTTATTGGCACACCCACTCCCTCCTTCCCTGCAGCTCTCTGGCCGGCCTCCCTTGGCCCTCTTCCTGCTCCTACCTGCACGGCAAAAAACCTCGGGGTCATCTTCGATTCCACACTCTCCTTCTCTCCTCACATCTCTGACGTCTCTAAGAAGTCACACTACCAGCTACACCTCCTCAGAGGTATCCTCCCTTTCCTCTCCTTCCCCCAGAAGCTCACTGTCTCCAGAGCACTGGTTCTCTCTAGGCTGGACTACTGCAACAGCCTCTATCTAAATCTTCCTGCCTCTACTCTCCGCCCTTTGCAACTCATCCAGGACTGCTAGACTTGTCCTTGGCCTCAAGCCCAGGGACCGTATCTCTCCAGGACTGAAATCACTACACTGGCTCCCAATGGCTGCGAGGATTAAGTTCAAAACCCTCTGCATTGTCCACAAGGCCTTCTGGGGCCTTGGGCCAAAATACCTGCAACTGTCTCTCCCTAAATACCTTCCTTCTCAAGCTCTTCGCTCATCCACCTCCAACTACCTCAGGGTCAGCCGCTTCTCCAAGCAACGAGCTGGGGGTAGATCTCTCTCCGCAGCAGGGGCCTCCCTCTGGAACAGTCTTCCTGACTCCCTGAAACCTGAGGAGAACCATCTCCGGTTCCGGAAACACTTCAAAACCTTCCTCTTTGCCTCCGCTTTCTCTACCTCTCTCCCCTGCTAAAATCACTGAACCTGCACTGAATCTGCAACTGGGCCACTCACCGATCTCGGTCCTTGGCCCAGCCACTCTTCCCTGCACTGCCCACCTGCACTACGGGACTGTCTCTGTATCCTACAGTCCCTTCTCCCGGCACTTACCTTGCACTTGCCACCAGCTGGCCCTATTATTTATCTTGTATTCTTTAACCATGTACTGCACTTTCCTTGCACTTGCCACCAGCTGGCCCTATTATTTATCTTGTATTCTACTAACCATTTACTGCACTTTCCCCTCTCCCCTTCCCCTTGCACTCTTCCCAGTCCTCCTACCCTTGCACTTGCGCGATCTGAATGACACCTGGCCTAGTAGGATCGTTGTCTGTCTCCCCTTGTCCCCCCCCCCTGCCTCGTCGCGCCTTGAAACACTTATGTATAGGCGCGTTACAAATGCCATATCATATCATATCATATCAATCACTATTCGGGGGTATCCAACGGTTAGAATTACTCACTACAAAAGATTTAGCCCAATGGCCGGGTAGATGTAGTAAGATTGGGATTTTTCTCTGAAATTGTAAAAAGCATTGTTTTGTCAGAAACACCAGTGGTTAAACAACTGGGCTAGGTAATAGCTGATGCAGTAGAACAGTAATGCTGAGTGTAAGTGCAGACATAATACCAAGCAATCAGGTATTAATGCAGAGGGACCTCTTAGTAATCCAAGTCAAACAAACAATGGACAATGAGAAGGGGGGGTCTTTCGAATAATACGGTGGAAAGATATGTAACATATGATTGGGCTTTTATTCTGAATTCGCTTTATGGCAAAAGTATTAACCAACAAAAAGGATATTGAAGTGCATCTGTAAAACTTGCCTCATGGAATACGCATGGATTTAAACATCTTTGATCAAATTATAATTTATGGTCATCTTGTGATATAATTTGTCTCCCAGAGATCTGGTTGCTTGATATGCCAGTGCTGAACGGCTTTGATTTTTTTTTTTTTTTTTAGCCCGTGATAAAGGGATGTAGAGGACAACCGCAGGGTGACTTGTTGTGTGCTGTGAGGATAGATTCTGGTATCACCATAGAAAATGAGCAAGTGGGCAGGAGTGATATCCTGCGAATAAAACTAAAATGATTGTATAATTTAATGTTGGAAGAAAGAACATGTATTATTATAAACATATACTATAATCCCGCCATAATGGTCCTAAGGGACCTACTTGAAGCACTATTAGTGATCCTAGAGGAATACTCATAGAGCTAAATATAAGTATAATTCTTGTTGGCGATTTGAACAGTGGATGTCTAGAAGCTGCACGTTATAATACATGTTATAATAAGTGAGAGCAGTTTGAATGGTTTTAGATGAATGGGAAATGTGTGCATTAAATGGTAATCTGCTGGGATTTACCCCGCCCCATTACACATGGTCAAACGCATTAGCGAGATGTACGCTACACTATTGTCCGCCTTAAGAGGTTGCTGGTAGGCTGCTGGTAACCGTTTCCATCACTTGATATCCCAGTGATACCGGGATATTACGGGTGATGGCGCAATGGGAACACTGAAGCACCGGCACCGTTAGTAATGTTATCGGTGCCTCAGTGATTTATCTTCCGGTAGGGGCCAGAACTACCAGCTGGTCAGAGTGAGTCAGTCTGCAAAAGGTGCTGGTAACTAAAAAGGCAATAAAGGGTCCAGACCATAGCACTGAAGTAAGGCCAAGAGACCAGGCAGATATATGGCACCCACAAATGCTATTTGGGTTCAATTTAGAATTTGAAGCCTATTACAATAGTGGGGGGTCCAAAATGTGAATTAGGTACAAATAATAGCAGGCTCAGTATGGGGATTGTACTTCACTAAGCTTTATTCTAACAATTCAAGAGGAAATATGGCATTAATCAACACAGAGGTGATACCTAGCCTGGGCGTATCATGGGATATTTTGAACATTGAATTGTTTGATGTTCAATTGTAAGGGTGAAAGTGTCTAATGCTGCGTGCCCAGATGGCCTTTCAAATTAAACATTAAAATCAGATTCCGTGTTTTTTAGGCAAAAATTCCATTTGACCTGTTCCAGAACATTTAACACTGTGAATCCTTTCCTCCATCATGGAGGGACTCAATGGTCAGTAATTTATAACAGTGGAGACAGGTCAAGTCCATCTAATTACCACCCAATTTCTTTACTAGATGTTTCTTATCAAATATTTTCCACATTTATTCTAAGAAAGCTTAGTAGCTGATCTAAGGGTATCAAGTGCTCAAACTATTATCAATCTGGATTCAAAAGAGACCCTAGTACCTCATTAAATTGTTTTGTAATTCACCTTATATCTAAACAAGTTAAATGTGTAAAGCTTTATTTGGCTTTCTTAGATGTTAGTAAAGTCTTTGATTGTGTGATAAGAGCAAAGTTATGGGAGAAAATGAGGGAGCAGGCTTTGCTAAAAATGATGACAATACTACACACAGAAAGACACACAGACACAAAAATGAGGGTCAGGCTGGATTTGTATGGAACATTTTCGGCCTGGATACCAACTGAACAGGGCCCAAAGCAGGGTTGCGTTTTGGCACGTTCCTGTTTAACGCAGATATTTCAGACTTGAATTAATATTTGCTTGAGGTAGAGGCAAATTTTCCAAATCTGGGCTCTCTTCCCATAAATAATCGTTTGTATGCCGATGATGTGGTCTTGTGTGATTACATGCCAATTGGATTCCAGCGCTCGCTCACAGCAGTGCACAAATATTTCCAGAAATTAGATCTAGAGTTTAACATTCCTAAATCTAAGATTATGATTGTGAATCCTATTGGAAAGGCAAGAGGCCAAAAAACCTTGTTTGTTTGGAAGATTGGCAATTCAAAGTTAGAGTGTGTCCAAAGTTTTAAATATTTAGGAATTAAGATGATTGGTAAAGAAACAATGGAGACCAGAAAGGCTGCACTGAATATTGCAGGACCTGTTGCTGCTGCACAACTACAGGTTTTGGATAAATAATGTGGTTGCTTTTCCTTATACACAGTAATTAAACCTTAAAAGCAGAAGATAGGACCAAGAGTCATATATCGAGTAGAGACTCAGGAATGTGAGGTGGAATAGGTACAATTAGAAACTAAGCTATGGAATAGAGTTTTGTCACTTCCAACAGAAATCCCATTGGCGGCGATTCGACATGAATTAGGGATTACCTTATTAAAGGCACATATACATTGGTGCCGTATCCAGCTGATGGCAATTCTACTTAGTCTGCTGGAGGGTACTCTGTTTGTTGGTAAATGAGCTATGGCAAAATGGCTCATGAAGAACACTGTCGTTATGGATAGGCTCTGGTGTAATATTCTTGGGTTTGATGGAATCCTCAGCAGATGAATTGTTGTTTTCCTCACATAAAGTGAACATAAAAATCTTTGAACAAAACTGGATAATAATAAACAATTTTTTTCTGGTTATAAGATTTTTCACCATTTTAAATTTGAGATAAAATCATTTAATGCATTACAATCATATTTTTGGAGACACCCTTCTAAGAAATATAGGAATGTGTTATTAAGGGTGAAACTCAATTTATTATGAACATTGCATGTTTTGGGTGCAAGATGAACATTTCTAAAATTTAAAGAATATGTTGCTTTTGTGGTGAAACGGTAGATACATCTATATGTGTAATGTATGGGATTAGACTCTGTATGTGCACTACTATTTGGTAATGTTATGACAAACACGGGGATGCCATCCATGGGAATGGATGTGGTTTTCCCTCCTATCTGTACCAACGGACAAATTTTGTATACCAGAGGGTGGTTTGCAAATCAAATATTTGGGGAAGAAGTTTTTTTTTAAATGTCAGATCAATTAGGGCAATGTTGGTACCATTTTGATGATTCAATGTATTTATATGCATATGTATGCATTGTTGTTATTGGTGATCTTAGATATTTATTGTTTTGCATGAATGAACTGGTTTTATTGTGATTCTTTTTGTAGAATTGTACAGTGTGAGACGTTTCGGATTGTTGCACTATTTGCCTTGGAAACTAGAACACTCTATAAATAAATACAAATAAATTACACATCAATTGATACAATATTGGACCATTATATATGGGTATTACCCAAAATAATCCTTTACATTTATATTTAGTTTGGGTGGATTTGACAGCAACAAAATTGGCTTGGTGGCTGAATTGGCCACGGTCAATACGGCCACAATTGTGCCATTGCCAAACCGTATACATCCTATATATGAAGTGAAAAAAAAAACAATTAAAGATTTAGATTTAGAAAACGAGAGACTTAGTGATGATTATCGTTCAAACAACTTACCCCCATAGACCAGAGCCAGTAAATAACTACAGGCTCTTCTGGACAAATGCAAGCCGGCACATGGAAATGGCTTTGTAAAACAGAGGCCAGGGTTCCTGTACCAGTATTTTCTTAGAATGGTAGTGCATGGACAAGGGCTGGAAGAGAGAAAAGGGGATGGAGGTGAGAAAAGGGTCTGGAGGAGAGAAAAATGGGGGATTAAAAAAAGTATTTTGTGGATGGTGGTGCAGGGCCGAGGGGAAATGGGGGAGAGAAAGGGAGATGGTGGTGCAGGTGATGGCGTAATCATAGGAGTGGTAAACAGTGCCATTTAGCAAGTACTGAGCTTGCGAAGCGACAAGTTTCAAAGTCACTGCCCGTCGCATCTCCCCTCTGCCCTTCCTGCATAATAACAGAAGTGATTAGATTCCCTGTACCACTCCAGCCAATCAATGAGTGGATTTGAGGCTGTACAGGAAGTCTGGAAACAGTGTTCCTGTTTGTATCGTCACATCAGGGAAGTGTTTTTTTTTTTTTAACACAGGCACATGTGGGGTATTGTGGTCAGCCCCTGCTTTAGGCAGTACACAATCAAAATCATCTTACTAAAAGCCTTTACATTGGAATTGTTTCTTTAAAGTGATTAAAGTGGTTACATTTGGATTGGAGCAATGGTCCATGATGTCATAGAGCGTATTTCCATGCTCTTGGTATCCTTTCAGTATTTAAGACCAGCATCTCTTTTTGACAGTGACAATTTTAATGTCAGACTTACTAATTAATTCACATTTTACTTACCCTATCTAGTTGATTAGCACAAATAATTTAACATTGACTACAAAGTTTTGTTACGTTATTTTCAAATAGAAGTCTGTTTTAGAATCGAATTTAAGAAACAAAGTGATCTAAAAACATTTGAATCATGCAAAATCATATTTTGTCTGCAGTTTCCTACTTTTTTACTCAGAGAAATGATGGCCACTCAGGCCTTGGATCCTTAATTGATTGGGCTAAATTTCCAAGAAACATAAGTTGTGGTCCATTGTTGTTATATTGAGACTTGTTATATTGAGACTTGTAGTAATCGAGTCTATGGGCCTCATTACAAGTCCGGCGGTAACCCTGCCGGTGCTACCGGCGGGTTGCCGCCAGACCATAATAATTTACCAGAGCCTGACTTCCCAGTGCCACTGGCTCATTACGAGTCCGGTGGCCCGGGAAGTCAGGCGCCGGCAAATTGTAAGTCTCCACTCCCATAGAGTCCTATGGGACTCTATGGGAGTGGGGACACGCAAGCACCGGCACCATTAGCAATGGTGCCGGTGCTTCCATGAACAGTCTGCCTAATGTGGCCAGAGCACCCGGCAGAGTCAGACCTGTCAGGCACAGCAGCCACGACGGGCACACTCAGAGTTTGCCGGTCCTGAAACAGGGCTGCGGGTGAGCTTACTGGCACCCTTGTTTACAGACGGAAACTTGCAATGAAGCCCTATGTGTGAATTTCAAGACGTCTGCAGCTTCACTCCCTAGGCACAGTGATAATGTGTTCCAGTGAGTTGGCCTTTGAACATGAAGAGTGTTGCCTCTAAACATTAGTGTTTTGGATGATGGACTGTGTAGAATTATGCCTTGAAGAATTTGCACAGGTTCAGAGGGCTGAACATTTGAAAGCTCTTCTTCAAAAGAAAGAAGGACATACATCGAGTTCCCTCCTTGATCAACAGTCAGTAGAGTGCTATACGTGCAGGTTTGATTTGATTTGTCTGATTGAGACCAATTATAAGAATAATGTCACAAGCTGAATTGTCTCTTGGCGCTTGATAATAGTGTTACTATTGCCCAACTCAATGTTACTCAATTTATGATCCTCAAACGGCCTCAGGATTCATTTCAACAAACCTTAAATTTGACAAGAGAGTTGTGGTGAACTACATGCCTTTTGTGTCTGCCAGGACTTAAAATATAAAATACAGCATCAGTATAAATGAGTAAAATGTAAGTAGCAGAATTAATTGTTTCATACACCTAAGCTTTTTTGACGATATGATTGAGAAAGTGACATCACTGGTGAGAGCAGAGGCTTCCTTACCTGGTGACATGGCAAATTCCAAGGGTCCCAAAAGTCCAGAAAGAGAGACTAAAAATACACATATTCTCCCGTTATAGGAAGTACCATGCTCACTCCCATCTGGAAGACCATTGCCCACTCAGAGGAAAGAACAAGAGACAGATTAATCTCAGTTACATATAGCCAATAATACAGGCCAGATCTTTCAATTATCCCCAAAGGATGTGGTACGATGCTGATACAAAGCACAGCACAAAGGGAGTGATACAACCACATTCAATAGAGGGCTTTATTTAGCTGAAGCTATAAGAGGAACTGTGGATATGAAATCTGATAGGGTCCAGAGTACAGAAGAGGGAGCACACACTCCAAATCAGCCCATGCCAGACCGACATGCATGGTACAATCAAATGTAGTCTGGCTAGCCATTCTGAGAGAGAATGTCTCTCTATGCTGTCCTGAGTTTCAACTACCTCCTGCCCCTAAAATTAATTAACAGACTCATATTGGGGAGCTCATATAGACAATGAATATTGACTGACAGCCGAGGATAATTACTTCTGGGGATATCTCAAATGAAATGCTGTTTCACCACCCAGAAACATAGTCATAAAATCTCCATAAAATATTCCCTTCTCCTCTTTAATAAAGAGAAAGGGGGAGATAAGATAATAAAGGAACAACTGGATGTCATTTTAGAACAAATGCAGTTACCCTTTGATAAGGTAATCTCTTAATTATCTGCCTAACACATGTCAATTTGTAAATGAAACACGATTTTGTATCATTAGCATAGTGTGGGATTTGCTTCCGCGAACATTACAGCAGTGTGAAATAAGCAGGGAGAATATGCATGCAACCAATCAATACAAATTAGTTTATCTGGTTGATGTTTGTATCAACATTTGTACCTGAATTCTGAATTCTAAAATGTCAGTCAAAATTATCTGATTGACATAAAGAATAACGTTTAATAACCCATTTCAATGTTCAGATGATGACCGGTTGCAAATAATGGTGATGTTTGCTTTGAAGTAGCAAGATGAAATTGATAAATATGATCATTTAATGTGGCCTTGACACTGTTCTTCTTTTGTGTTGCATAGCACACTGTTATAATTATAGCAAAATAATTATTGTCTATCCCATCAGATGGTGGTGTTGTCATATCTGGAGATCATCAAATTGGGGTTGGCCTCTTCTGTAGAGAATTGACTAGACAGAAGGCCATTCCAGTACTGAGGTGGTATGGTAGACAGCCATAAAGCAGCAACTCTTTCTGGGTGGACTGGAAATATACTGCCCCTAAGAACATTCTGTGCACTGGCATTGCAGGAACCTCTATAGCCCCTGTTGTGTGGGGGCCTCACTGCACCATGTCCTGAGGTGGCTCTGTGAAGCTTCAGAAAGAAATACTTTCTTTCTGAAGTCCCAGTGCTTCATGTTTATGAGGTATGTGTGTTTTTATTACGAGTATGTGTATGCAATGGTGTGTTATGTATTAAGTAATGTGTGTGTGAATGAGTGAGTGTATGATGTATGGGTGGCTGGGTGCATGTGTGAACAAGTGAGCGAATGGTCTATGGGTGCGTGTGTGAATGAGTGAGTGAATGGTGTGAGTAAATGAGTGAATTTTGTGTGAATGGTGTGCATGCATGTGTTGGTACTGGACCAACCACAGAGCAGCTGGTTTTGGCAGGTGCAGGGTGAGGAGCGGGATGTGGTACTACAGTATTTTTAATGGACATTCATCCATGATGTACATGGCTAGACTGTCATTTTGGTGCAGCCAGTCTAGCTCTTTATTTTACTGTGGCAAGATAATTAGTACTGGGCATCCATGATAAAGCATGCAAGTATGATAATTGATGTTACCTGGCTAGTATGACATTTGGTTGCAGCCAGTTTAGCCATTTCCTTCTGTGATTTTCTTTTACTGGGCATCTGATAAAGCAAGCATAATAATGTTATTATGTGGCTGGACTAGCATTTTAATACAGCAAGTCTAGCTATTTCTTATTGTTTCTTATTCTTATTTTATTGTTGGTATCTATGATGAAGTAAGCATGATAAGTTTTATTAAGTGGCTAGACTGGCATTTTGGTGCAGTCAGTCTAGCTATTGCTTACAGTGGCATGACATTTAATTCTCTTCATCGATGATAAAGTAAGCAAAGTAAGTGTTATTACGTGGCATTTTGGTACAGCCAGTTTGGACAGGTTTCCTGTTGTGACATATAATTTTTAATGGCAAAGCCAACAGGACTATATCCTTACTTGGGGATACTTCCATATATTGGCAGAGCCAGATTGGACGTGTTTTCTTTAGTATAACTACTGGGATTATGCGCAAAGCAAACATTAGTATGTTCTTTTATGGGAAAACTGGCTTAAATTGGTTCAGCCATCATGGACATGTACGGGCAAAGCCAGCAGGAAGATGTTTTATACTGGCATGCATTGTGAGATAAGGCATCATGAAAATGCATTGGCAAATGCTCCTGTCCACTGTTAGTGAGTTGTGTATATTGGATGTTTTGATTGGAGTTACCCAACAAAACTAATTGCAAACTGTGCGACATTTTACACAATTTTTCACAGACAGCACACTGTGTAATGTTCCATTTTAACCCATTATTCCAAAAAAATATGGGGGGAAACCCAAACATCTGTTTCATTGGTCCAAGCTGGCTCACTATGCTCAGTTGATCTGAAATATTTGAGGGAAATGTTTACAACCCTCCACTTAAACAAAATCACCAGCTGCCACTGGGTGAGTGGCTGGCGGGTGAATGCGTATCATATGATATGATATGGCATTTATAACGCACCTATTTCTAGGCGGACAAGACAAGGATGGGGAAACATAGGAAGGACAAAACAAGGCTTTTGCTAGGCCTTGTGTCATTCAGATTGCGCAAGTGCAGGGAAGTGAAAGGGGACAGGTGCTGAGGGGGGATGGGAGAAGTGCAGGCAACTCAGTAAGTGCACCCAGAGGGTGGCTCATAAGTGCAGAGAGAATTTTGTATTTTTGTATTTTTATTGTATTTTATATAGTGCCTTTGTCCAAAGTGCTTCACATAGTTAAAAACAAACAGTACAAAATGATGATCAGTAATACATGTGAAACAATTCTGGTAGCGATCAATCAGGGACAATGAAAGGAATGAGCTTTCAGAGAAAGGTGGAAAAGAGAGTATACAGTGATAGATCGCAGAGACAGGGCAAGAGCGTTCCAGTGAAGAGGAGCAAGAAGCTGGAAAGATCGGAAGCGGGATTGAGCACATGGAGTATGGGGAATGTTCAACCTAAAGAGGCAGGAAGAACGGAGAGAACTAGGAGGAGTGTAGAAAGAGAGAAGTGAAGAGAGATTTAAAGACTAAACAGAGAAAATTAAATTTAAGTTGCGAGTGAAAAGGTAGCCAGCCAAGCGAGACAAGGAATGATGAAATTGATTCACGGTAGGAAATAAGACAAAGTAGACAAACAGAGGAGAGATAAATTGATTTGAGTGGGGCAAGTCGAGAGCATGGGAGACAAAAGAGCATAACAGAACAGTAGAAAAGATGAGAGAAAATAAGCAAAGAGATAAGAAGTTTTGTAGCATGAAAAGTGAGAAGGGGACGGACTCTACAAATATTATAGAGATTAAAGCAACAGGAATGCAATGTGAGAGAGATATGATGAGTAAAAGAAAGACTAGAGTCTAAGTCAGGGGTGCACAACTAGTTTTGCCAGTGGGCCAAATGTACCTTACAAGCTATCTACCCGGGGCCTGATTGTTTGTGTGGGGTAGCCGGGCGGGGCATGTGGTGAATTTACGACCCCTCCCTCAGACATTTATAGTAAGTATGTGGGGGAACAAATGGACATTTTGAGGTGTACTTCTTGTCTTTATTTCTATTTGTGCTTTCAATTCTGTAGTACACGTTATTAACAAGCCAGAAGAAAAACTGAATTGGCCCTGGGCTTCAACATGTTATCAATAGTGTGAGAACAAAATCATCCCCGCACGCCCAGCAGCAATAACCTAACAGAACTGGCTGTCCTGCAGGTGAAAAAGAGATGTGCAGATGTGGCTGATGAGTGATCTGCCCACGTTGACTACATGACTCCACCCGCCACCACAAAACACCTCTGCTTTCAGAAGTACTGCCACAAAAGACTTCAATACCCACTATCAACATTGCTTTGTCACAGGGGCAGTAAATGAATGTTCTCTTTACAATACTTTTATTTGAAGCATCATACAAAGGTGGTGTGTACAGGCTATGGAAAGAAAATATTACCAATATAGTTTTTTTTCTATACTGCTTATTACCATGCTTTATAGCACTAGTGTTGATAAAATTGTGTACTAAATTAGAGGGGTGTAAATATTTCCTCCAAATATGCCAGTGTGATGGAGCGTGGCAAGGAAGCCCAAACCAATCAAGAGGTGTTGGAGGTAGCAGGGGGTCTTCCCCCGCCATCACCCTGGGAATAATTTTAAAATGCAAGCACACACAATGACATACATCATTTAAATTAAAGTACCTTCTGCCCTGGTCCTGATGTTTCCTCCCAGTGCTACAGCTCCTGCGTAGCATAAAAAAGAAGCAAAGAGCGCGTCCTGGTTCGGGCACATGAACCCAAGAGCTGGAGCGCTGATAACTAAGAGCCCATCTCCCTTTGTATGTGGTAGTAAGCGCAGGAGCCCCTCCCTCATACATACACACATGTAGTTCATCAGCCAGCATCCCCAATGGGCCATGCAAGGTTGGGGAAGCAAAATGCCCTTTTTTTTACATGGCTCACTGGATAAAATCCAATGAGCTGCAAGACTTAACCTTGGCCTCAACCCCGGGGACCAAATCTCTCCAGCCCTAAAATTTCTCCACTGGCTGCAAGGATTAAATTCAAATCCCTCTGCATCATCCATAAGGCTTTCTGGGGCTGGGGACCACGGTATCTACAATAGGCTCTCACCAAATACTCTCCCTCCAGATCTCTATGCTGCTCCAGTGCCAACTCTCTGCGTGTCAAGTGCTTCTCTAAACAGCAAGCTGGTGGCCGATCTCTTTCCTCGGCTGGCACCCTACTCTGGAACAGCCTCTCCCTTCCTCTCTGTCTAGAACCATGTGTTGGTGCAACCTTGCCCATTATGGAGAAGTGCCACTGGTGCACCGTCAAAGAATGTATGCACAGTCGGTGTGGATGGAGATGAAATACTGTTGACTTTGAAGTCATGGACATGAACTGCACTGTTGGTAATAGTGATTTTTGAATACATTAATGACTCATAGACAGGTGCTACAGAAGAAAGCTACCAGGGTAGCCCAGCAGGTTGAGTGACTGTTGCTAAGATGTTATATATTTAAAACTGGCTGCAAATCCTATGACTTTGCAATTCCTTATAAAAATAATTGCTATAAAATATATGTGGCCAGGGGATATGTTGGGCTGCTAGCTTGCTTATATTCAGGGTGAGGGTGGGGGAATTTTTGCTCACGCAGTGAAAATCAAAAATTGGCACCCATGAACCCACAGTTTAATTTCCTGATAACTGCTGTCAGTGCAAAAGAAGCATTTATTTGTGATTACGCAGCTTGACAAGCAGCTTTAGAAATGTATCCTGTGAAAAAACACAAAGGAAAGGACAAAAACAACAGGGTATTTGTGACAGACAAAAAAAAGAAACACATTTCAAAGGACACAAATGAATGTAAATTCCAGAAGCATGTTTCAGTTTGGAAATGTCTTTTGTTGTTTTTTTTACCAGTGTAAGTTGCACATTTGGTAAACTAAAGTGTGCCCACCATGTACATAGCCTGCTTTTATCAGTGATAGCCCCCACCCCAGTGATATTCATGGCCCATTGCTTCCCGTGGTGTCCCTTTCAGGCCAGATGAAAGAACACAGGCAGTGCAAATGGAGCCTGCTTGGCGCGAATGATGGCTGGACTGAGGAGCACCTTTAAGGCCCTTGCAAAGAGAACTTTGCCGGAGGTCTGGGAGGAGGGGAACAGGCCATCAATTTGAAAGGCAATTACCCCCCTCCTGGGACGCCTCGCCTATGCCAGCAACATGTCAGGCTTCAAAGACTTCATAATGAAGTGCGGCCAGCTTTGTTTACTTTTGCTTGAAGTGGGCCGCACTTCATTATGAAAGTCCTGTTCTTCAGGGGGCCGCAAAGCACAATACCGCGGGCCGCATATGGCCCGCGGGCCGTATGTTGTGCACCCCAGGTCTAAGTGAAGACCAAGATAACGTGCTATAGAAGAGATAGTGAGAATAGAAGGAGGAAAAGAGATGGACAAAGAGGTATCCGGGGGGAGAGTGTTAGCAGGGAAGAATAAAACCTCCATCTTCCCTGCATTTAGAGTAAGGAAATGAGAGGCCATCCAAGAGCGAAGAAATGGAACAAAAAGCAGGTACACTTTAGGAATGAGTACAGAAGGAATAGGGTCCGTAGGAGCTGCAGTAGGATGGGCTTTAGCCAACAGGAGTAGTTTATTGGAGTCAGAGACAGGAGCAAAGTTAGAGATTTGACTAGAGGGAGTAGGAGAGGACGAAGTTAAGATGTCCTGGCATAAAGAATGTACTTTAGAAGAGAAAAAGCAAGCAAAGTCAGATGCAGATAGAGTAGAATTGATAGATGGATCAGACAAAGGAGGGGAAAGAAGCTGAGTTAAGGTTTGAAAAAGACACAAAAGGGGGGCAGATTGAGTATGGAGAAGGTCTGAGAAATAAGTGCGTTTAGCAGAGTTTAGGTAGTTATCATAAAGAGCATGGTAAGAGAAATAAGCAGAATGATTAGATGAAGATTGAGAAGGGACTGTAGGGTTGCAGACACAGGCCCTCTTCACAACCCAGGCGTTAAGGGGTTAACGGCGCCGTTAAAGGTGGCAGCGCCGTTAAACCCTTAACGCCTGATTACGAGGTCCCTTTGCGGGTGGCACTTTAACGCCTGCTTTTTAGCAGGCGTTAAAAAACCAACCCGCAAAGGGACCTAGGAGCTAATTACGGCACCGTAAATTACGGTGCCGTCATTAGTGCCTTCCCCAGTCCCATTGAGCCCTATGGGGCAAAAATGGGAATGGGGAAGGGACATGGTGGCATGGGGAATTACCACCCCGCCAACCTCGGAATGGGGCGGTAATTCCCTATTCCGCCATGGCGGAGTCGGTAAGTTACCGGCATAGACCATTGTGCTATTAGCACCATGGTCCAACGCCTGGGTCCTAATGAGGGCCACAGACTGTAAGTGCTGAGGTAGCCTGGAATCAGTGTGAGGGCAACTGGACCTGCAGGAGCCTGGGCCCCGGGATCAGGTGGTAGCCAGGTGATCAGTGTGTGGAGCAGTCGGGACATCAGCAGGGGAGAGGAAGAGAGAAAGCAGAAGAGGGAGGCCCCAGTCGGTGACAGAGATCTGCCAACAACTCTCTGCTTGCAAAAGCGTCTGACCCTCAGAGAGTTGGAAGTGGATGAGTGGAGAGCTTGAGAAGGGAAATGTGTAGGAAGAGAGAGTTGGAGGTTGTGTGGTCCCAGGCCCCAGAAAGCATTGTGGGTGATGCAAAGGGTCTTGAACTTGATCCTTGCTGCCACAGGGAGCCAGTGAAGAGATTTCAGAGATGGAGAGATATGGGCCCTGGGCTTTAGGCCAAGGACAAGTCTTGCAGTCCTGTTCTGGATAAGTTGTAGAGGTTGGATAGTAGAGGCAGGCAGATTTATAAAGATGCAGTTGCAGTAGTCCAGCCTAGAGAGGACCAGAGCTCTGGAGACAGTGATCTTATGGGGGAAAGTGAGGAAAGGAAGAATACCTCTGAGGAGGTGCAGTTGATAGTTTGACTTCTTAGAGATGTGAGGAGAGAAGGAGAGGGTGGAGTGGAAGATGACACCAAGGTTCTAAGCCTCACTGTAGCAGTAGGAAGAGGGCCCAGAGTGGTCAGCCAGAGAGAGAGAGAGATGAAATGAGGGAGCTGGTGTTCCGATGAGGTGGATCCCAGTCTTACTGGTGTTTAGGCAGAGATCATTAGCAGCACACCATTCCTGAACTGTGGCCAGACAGCCTGGTATGAGAGAATGGCAAGAGGCAGCTGAGGGGAGCCTGAAAGAGAGTTGGATGTCATCTGCATAACACTGAAAGTTGGAGCAGAAAGAAGCGAAGCGGTGGGCAAGAGGTGCCAGCTAGTGGTTGAAAAGCCAGGGAGAAAGGTTAGACCCCTAGGGAACATCAAAAGTAGAGAGAAGAGAAGAAAGACCCCAAGTTGAACCTGAGAGGGTCGATCAGTGAGAAAGGATGTCAGCCAGGCCAGGGCTTGATCAGTGATAGCCACATCATCAGGTTATCACAGAGGCGATTAAGCAAGAGTGCATGGTTGACCATATCAAAAGCAGAAGACAGATCGAGGAGAGTGAGGGCAGATGAAGGTTAGAGTCAAGGTTAGAGAGCATGTCTTCACACGTGTTCAGGAGAGCACTTTCCATGCTTCTGGCAGCTCTGAGCCAGACTGGTGGTCGTGGAGACAGCCAACAGAATAAGTGTGCAGAATAAGCTGTGATATGGCCAGCTTTTCCAAGGGTTTGCCCAGAAAAGGAGTGATGAAGATCAGGTGATAGTAAGCCGGAGAGGAAGGTTCAGCAGAGTGCTTCTTTAGAAGGGGGTGCACAAGGGAGTGCTTAAGAGAAAGGGGAAGGTACCAGTGGCAAACGAGTGATTGCAGAAATAGGCCAAGGCTAGAGCAAGGGTGTCAGTATAGTCCTTGATGGTTCTGGATGAGCAGGGGAGAACCTGCGTTGACAAGGCTTGTCTAGAAACATTTTCTGGGGTGAACAAGGGAAAAGAGGGGGAGAGATGGCCACAGGCGGGCCAGGAGTGGAGATGGAGGAGGTAGAGGAAGAGAGGGTGGACAGGCTGTCCTGAGGTTTAGTGATGACATGAGAAGCGAAGGCCATGCAGAGGGCCTGGAAGGGAACATGAGAGGTAGAGACTGCAGCAGGATTGGCCAGCTCCTTGTAGATTTTGAAGAGTTCGGCCGAGTTGTTAGCTGTCACAGGGACGAGGGTTTGGATGTGAGCTCTCTTCTTAGCGAGGACAGAGAGTCTGTATTGCCTTTGGAGCAGGTTGCAGGCCAGTTTGTCAAGGGCCTGATGCCCTCCACAGCCTCGCAGACTGCCTTTAAGGGCAGCCAGGTCAGAATCATACCACAAGTTGCACTTGGATTTGGGCTTTAAGCGGATCCTCATGACAGGGGAAAGGGCATCGGGAGTGTTAAAGATGGAGATGAAGGTTAGATTGGGCTGTGTCAGGGTGTGAGTCTGCCAAAGGTGCAGAAGGAGGAGCGAAAGTAGTGTCGAAAGCCTCAATTGACACTCGCTTCATGGGTCAGATGACCGAGAAGGTAGGTGGCAGTATTGGAGTCTGCTTGGCCTCAGCGGTAGAAAGAGAGAGAGGTGGGAGGAAAGGAGAAAGTGTTAACTCCAGGAGAGAGGAGTGGTGAGAGGGTTAAAGAAGGGGAGGTCTGAGGGGAATGTGAGGGTATGAATGTGTGTGTGCAATGCTGAAGCCAAGGCTAGAGGCATTGCAGCATGGCTATTATTTTACTAGTGTTTTTGGGCAAAGTCTACTTGATGAATGTTATTAAATGGAGGAGGTTTTTGGGTGAGGGGGTTTATAGCACAAGGGGGCATGCAGACTAGACATTTTCTTTCTGTGGCATGAAATGTTTTTCTCACAAAAGGAGCAAAGCTACTATGAAGTGTGATCTTATATGGGATGTGTGGGGTCACTTGTGCTGTCAGCAAGTACATGTTTTATTACTGTGGCATTAGATGATTTACCAGTGTGAAGGTCAAAGTCAATAAAATGGGCCTCATTATATGTTTGCCGGTCCAGAAACAAGGGTGCTGGAAAGCTCACTGCACCTTTGTGTCCGGACTGGCAAACTATGAGTCTGCCTGCCGGAGCCGCTGAGCCCAACAGGTCTGAACCTGCCAGGTGCAGGAGCTATGATAGGCAGATAGCTCACGGAAGCATCAGCACTGTTAGCACCTGTGCCAGTGCTTCCATGTCCCCACTCCCATAGAGTCCATTAGGACTCTATGGGAACGTGTACTTAAAAATTGCCTGGCACCTGACTTCCCGGGCCACCGGCAGGGTTACTGCCGGACCCATAATGAGGCCCAATGAGTGGTCTTACATGGTGGGTGGAGGCATTTTTGGAGCCAAACAAGGATATGGCTCTTTATTGTAACATTGCATGTTTTATTGTCATTCAGGGTAAAGTCATTCTTACATGATGGTGTGGGGTTTGGACAAGCATGTGTGCAGCAGTAAATGCAGGTTTTTTCCTATGATAGAAGATTTTTAGTGGGATTTAGAGCAAAGCCTACAAGAGAATGTTCATACATGTGGCTACTGGCATATACATGTTTTCTTATTGTATCATTACTGTGTGTAATAGTACTAGCCATGCACAGCGTTGGGTGATAGATTTGAGTGTCCATACTGAGGAGCCAGCCACTGCCTCCTTGTTTCTCTACTAGGCAAAAGATATGAGGTTTGATTAAAGCGCACAATTACATCTTTCACCTAGTGCAATGCATGACGCGCCTCTGCAGCAGAATGCATTGCGCATTTGCTTGGTGGTCCAGGCCAGCACGGAGTGTGGCACAGCCCCTGCTTTATTGCGGACATTGGCTCACAGAGCGGTACCCACATTTTGTTCTACGCCATTCTCTGTGGGCCTCATTTTCCAATCCCCTGAAGAAAAAAATGTTTTTACAATAGGTTTGACACCTTTATATTATGCGCTGGGGGATTTCATTGATTTTTGCAAGTGGAATGGGGCCATGGAACAGACTACTCGCGTTGCCTTGCTTACCCGTTATGCCTCCAAAAACACCTTTTGGGTTGCATGATATTTTCAGCTTTTAGCAGGTGGAGTCTACAGGTATAAATTGTAAATGCTGCATGACAGACATAAATGTCAAGTTGCATTTGCACTTTTTGCAATTCGATTTGCAAAAAATGGTGTAGAAGCAGATGAAATAGCTTCTACAGATTTTTAACACCCATTTTTTGCCCTCTATTATGCAAATGTTAAAATTGCATCCTGGGAAGATTTTTTTTTTAAATAAGCGCAAATACATGAGGTCCCCTCCATGAAGTTTACTATTTTTTACAAAATGAGGCCCATTGCTACTTGATTTTCTCTTACTTCTACTCAACTTGCATTGGTCCAATCTTCAACATTTTCAGCGTTTAAGCAGAAAATGTCGAGTTCTTTTCATGTTAGAAAACATTGCCAAGAACTTGATTCTTTCGGGCAATACAGGAAAGGGAATGGTTTGGCAAGCACATACAGTGCACATTTTAGCGAATTTTGGGGGGTTGCAGTGAATGTATGCCATAATAGGTGTGCAGGAGAGCATAGTAGCGCTGCAACTGTCATGATATGTTCAAATGGATGAAGTATTATTAACTTGACTATGTATTGCATAGGGTATAGAAGCATTTTTATTGTATACATATGAACTCATGTAGGCACTCAAAAGATGTGGATTTATCAAAACCTTAGTGTTGGCATTTTGTATAATGTTTGTGTTTGGCTAATAAAACAACCATTGAATCGTACATTCTGATACAACATAATTGTGTATTATACTGAGCCACGGGAAATCCCTATCTTATCCTGCATGTGCTGTCAGTCATCACCCGAGACAAACCCCATAAAATGGATGAAGAGGGATCCAGCAGGCTTGCGATCACTACAGAGATGCGTAATTTCCTTGGTCTGGCAAAACTTAGCAATCTTAGGCAGTGTAACTCTTGACCTAAGGTGCCAGTCTGCACCAGTATGGCCAATTCATACTCTCAGAGAAAGAAGTGAGTGGGGAAGCTCGAACTGCCCCTTTGCACCATACACATTCTTTAATGCCAAATAACACCCATTCAACATCCAACAAGTTGAATGGACACAAACAGCAGGGGGAGGACTGGTATTCATCAACAAAATTGGCAGGCCTTGTATGATACACAATCAATCACCATTAGATTTAATGAAATCTCTAGCTTGACAGTTTCCTCTGTCACACACTAACTCAGCCACATTCCTCCTAATCTACAGGCCAGTTCACAGGTATTGTACCATCCTAGATGAGATTACAGGCTTACTTTCTATGGCTTCAGTCTCTCACGCAACCAACATCTTCCATGGAGACCTCCAGCTCTCTCTGACACAGTCAACTCAAAACTCAAGAGATGCATTCCTGTTCCTGACATAATTGCTGGACATAACTCAATGCACACTAACCCCCAGACACATTAAGGGTAATACCCTAGAATTCATATTACCATCTTCCCCCACCTA